>NC_029774.3:18522973-18525204 GCF_000817695.3 Arachis duranensis | reverse complement strand
AGAAGTAACATATTAAATATTAATTAAAGGGATTGAAATTTAAATATTTAAATCAAAAGAAGAAACATTTATAATTTTTCAAAGATAAGAACTATTTTAACTTTATTTTATAATATTAAATAAAAAAATCGGCCAATAATATTAAATACCAACATTTAAAAAATTATTGAATTTGTAAAAATCAAAACAGATTTGTTAGCAGAAGAATTTGTCTATGATAAAAACAACGAGATTTATAAATACTAAGATAAAATTGTAAAAGAATCATTATAATGTGAGTAGTATTTCTTCTTTTTTAACTAAATCAATTTATTTAGGAGGAGTGCTAGGGTAAGTAATTTTTGTGATTTGTAATCATTAAATAGTCATCAATGATAATTTTAATGGTGTGAGATTAATGTGAGATTTCATTCAACGGTTCACTTTTCTTTGCTGGTTATATACTGGCCAAAATTTAATAAAGTTGCAGCTACCTATACTTTTCCTTTATTTAATAAGTTGTTTTTAGAAATAATATATTTAATTAAAAAATTACAGTATAAATATTTAAATCAAAATAAAAAATTAATTTTTTTTCAAAAATAAAAATTATATAATTTTATTTTATACATATTAAATAAAAAATCTGTCAACAATAATGTGAGATAGCGGCCTTTAATTATCTTAAGAAGACCCAATTTATTATTGTCATTATAATAACATTAATTCTGCTTGGTAAACAACATAGAATTTGCCAACGTTTTTTTAGAGGTGTCTTTTATGGAGGCTTTTTTTATGTGTCTGTGTCTTCTTTTTTGTTTTATTGTTTGTGTATTTTTGTATACTTTTATATATTATTTGTAAATTTATATACTCTTTTGGAGACGATGACATGGATTAAAAACGTATATTTTAAAAATTTTAAAAGGGAGTTTGGGGGAGGGTATGGCGAACTCTATAATTTTTATAAAGTTCACCGCCAGGGATACGGCGAACTTGCTAGTTTTTATAGAGTTCGCCATGGGGTGCGACGAACTTGCCCAAATACAAAAAAAAAACGTGCATTTCGGTAAATAAAGCTTCTGATGATGGAAGTGTCTTTAGCGTAAGTACCACGGTGACAACAGTATTTTATGGGTCTAAAAGAAAATAACCTTGTGGGTAGTTATTTAACATAATTTTTATTATTCAATTTTTTCATTAATGTTATTTTTTAAAATTTAATTTATTAAAATAATTTAAAATTATTAATTATTAATTGATTCGTAAAAAATTGACAGATTGATTTTTGGTGTCAAATACTTTTTCTATAACATATTGGGTTTTATTTTTTTTTCAAGAGCCTATAAATAGACTGATCATCAATAGACTTAATTACTCATATTCTTTCAAGAAAACAAGAAAATACAAATTGATTTTGACAAGATGACTACTAATAGTGTGTCAAAAATTTTCTTTTGCATTCTTTTGGTGGCTTTATTTTTTATTTCAGGTACTGACATTTATCTTATTTTTTTTCATAATTTATTTTATAATGAATAAAAATACTTGAAAGCAGGCACAAACCCAGTAATCACAATGAAGGGGAATTTGCTCCCATTGTATTTTTATTTTTTTTAAATAGTTATATATAATGTACTCTCATTTTAAATTTTAAATGATTTCACAAAAAATAAATTAATCTAATTAGTCAAAGTCATAAATTTTTTTTATTATTATTTGGACTATTATTTAACCTAATCAAATTTAATTCTTATGCCGTCACTTCTTTATTCTCTTAAACCCTCTTCTTATTTTTATTTTTTCAACCTTCGTTTTCTATTCCTTGTTTAGTGGTTATCTTCTCTTCACCAAAAGATAAATTTTAAATTCTCCGTGCTTTTTTTATATAGTTCTCCATGACTCTATATATCTTCCAATTTCATTGTTTCTCTTTTCGATATTTTTAATTGCAAATTTTAATTCAAACAATTATATTTTAGGTATTAATCTGATGTTTTATTCTCTTCTTGACTTTATATATTTTATTTTATTCTCAATTTATTCATCTTTATTACTTATTTTTTATCTTTTGTTCTATTATATATACTTATGTTGCATATAAAATTCTAAAATGAATTAATTAATTTACTAATTTAGAATATATTTTTTATTTTTAGAAATAATAAAAAAATATTTTAATTATAATACATAATTAAAAAAATGATTAAAATCTTTCATCTAATATTATATTAAAAATAAATTAAAAATAT
>NC_029774.3:18518673-18522600 GCF_000817695.3 Arachis duranensis | reverse complement strand
TTTAACAAAATTGATTTTAGTATATATATTTTTGTCATTATTCTTAAAATTTTTGGATCCATCACTGTTTGAAAGCAACTTTTTTGTTATAAAAGTTATGATATTATATTATAAAATTATTTATTTTAAGTATTTAAACAATTAAATACAGATACATAAATGATTATACTTAACTAAATGAATATAAAATATATTTAAATATTATATTAATTTATCAATTTTGTTAATTATTGCAGACGCAAGCAATGTCAATATGAAGTTGGATCATTATTGTGAGAAAATAATATCATGTGATAGTGGATTTTGTCGCCATTTCTGTATCATACTTAATGACTTTCAACGTTGGGAGTGCAATTCCACAAGTGGTTGCTGCTGCTATAGTGATGGTTAACTTAAGGGCTCTTAATTTAATTTTATCTAGAATAATTAGTTCACTCTTTTATTAGAGATTTTATTAAATAGAAAGAAAGAATATAATTTGAATAAAATATTACTCGAATAAAATAAATAAAATAAGACTCTATTTGACTATTTGAATGAATTTTTATTTGATAATTAGTTTAATTTTTAAGTTCTTAAAGTAATTTTTAAAATTGAATCTACGCACTAAAATAGTCATAGGTTCTAATTGCAATATATTATGGTCTCCAAAATTGAATTATAAGCACTATAATAGATCTCAGATAAGACCAAAAAAAATATATTTAGATCCTAGATCTTTTTTTCGTTGTGATTCAACAATTTTAACTTTGAGCTTATCCCACAGTATTCGAGATGCGTAAGAATACGCATTTTTATAAAACCTTACCTTTTATGTATTTTCGTAAATAAAGGAGACAAAAATGAAAATTACTAATACCATTTGTTATAGAACAAAGAAAAAAATATATCTTCAAATACACACAGCTGAAAGAGTCCAGCAGTAAAAATAACACAAATATTAACACAAGAACAATATAGAAGCGCTCACAATACAATATGGCAGCAACTATGAGTAAGCAAATATAGCAAGTAAAGTAATAACAAGAATATACCGAGATTTTAACGTGAAAAATCTCCCTCAATGTAAGAGATAAAAATCACGAGTCATTCGGATCAATGAAATAGCTCCATTATAATCAAATAAGGTACAAGAGAGTCTCAAACAAAGCACAAAAATGTGCATATAACCAGTCAAAACATTAAAGCACCAAAGCTTACAAATGAGAAGCAAGAAGACAAAAAATATCCAAAAAATAGAGCTACTGTTTGAAGCCTATTTCTCCCTATGTAAACCTTCAATAAACATCTCCACCGTTCATAATGAAGAACAAGATAAGAAGAAGCTACAGTCCAAAGTTTACGTCGATCCAATGGTGAAAGAATGAGAAACTGTTGTTTAAAGATTGCTGCTTTGTGTAAAATTGGAAAACCTATTTTCTCTCTTGCGAAGCCAATTTCTCCCACTGCAGACTTCCAATCAACATCCCCAGCATCCAGAATGAAGAACAAAATGATGGAAACACATAGTTCAAATTTCAAATTGATCCAACAGTGAACGAATGAGAAACTTCTATTTGAAATTTATTGCTTTGCATAAAAATGGAAATTCTATTTTTTCTCTCCTATCTCACTTTGATAGCTACGCTCTCTACCTCTCAATGTCCCCAAAATCTGATTAAGGTTGTGACACAATGGGTGCAAAAGAGACACTCCAAAAATTGGGCTTAGGCCTCACAAAGGAAAGAAAAAAAAGCCCAATAAATCTCTCCCTTCTCGACTAGGTGGAGGCCTTCGCCATTCCAGCGATCAAACAACATGTTTCAAGCTTATATCTTGACAATGCTTTTGTCATCATATCAGTACCATTATCATCAGTGTGAACTTTCTCAAGTTCCAACAACTAGGAATCTAACACATCCCGTATCCAGTGATACCTAACATTAATATGTTTATATCTTACATGAGAAGTAGAATTCTTGGCAAGATGAATAGCACTTTGACTATCACACAACAACACATAACGATCTTGCTTGAAACCAAGTGCTACAAGAAACTTCTTCATCCACAACAACTCTTTACATGCTTCAGTTATTGCAATAAATTCTGCCTTTGTGGTAGAAAGTGTAACACACTTTTGTAACCTTGACTACTATGAAATAGCTCCCCCTGCAAACTTGACCAAATAACCTCAAGTAGACTTTCGAGAATAAATATCTTTTGCCTTGTCTGCATTAGTAAAGCCAACTAGCAAAGATTTCTCACCATCAAAACCCAAACTCAAGGTAGCTATACCTTTGAGATATCTCATAATCCATTTAACAGTATTTCAATATTCTTTACCTGGATTAGAGAGTAAATGACTCACAGTACCAACCGCATGAGCAATGTCTGGTCTAGTACACACCATAGTATACATCAAGCTTCCAACAACTGAGGCATAAGGAATTTTATTCATTGCTTGTTTCTCTTCATTTGTGGTTGAACATTGCTTGGTACTCAACTTAAAATGAGGAGCAAAAGAACTAGTAACACATTTGGCATCATTCATGCCAAACCTTTGAAGCACTTTCTTTATGTACTTCTCTTGTGACAAATAAAGCTTCTTGGAATCTCTATAACGAGTAATAATCATGCCCAAAATCTGTTTGGCAGGACCCAAGTCCTTCATAGCAAAGAACTTGCTCAACTATTTCTTCAACTCATTAATCCTCAAAGCATTCTTACCTACAATCAAAATATCATCCACTAAAGCAAAATAATGATAAAATCACCATTAGAAAATTTTTTCACAAATATACAATGATCAGAAATTATCTTACGGTAACCATGCTCCCCCATAATAAATTCAAACTTCTTGTACCACTGACTTGGAGCTTACTTCAACCTATAAAGGCTCTTCTTAATCTTGCACACAAAATTTTCTTTTCCTTTAACAACAAAGCCCTCCGGTTGCTCCATGTAGATCTCCTTGTCAAAATCACCATGAAGAAAAGCTGTCTTCATAACTATTTGCTCAATCTCCAAATCAAGAGACGTTGCTAATCCAAGCACAGCATGAATAGATGACATCCTCACAGCAGGAGAAAAGATCTCCTTGTAATCAACACCTTTTCTCTAGTTAAAGCCTCTAACAACCAATCTAGCTTTATTCCGAGGTTTAGAATTGTGTTCTTCATTCTTGATTTTGAATACCCATTTGTTCTTTAAAACTTGCATACCCTTCAGTAGCTTCACCAACTCATAGGTATCATTCAAGTAAGGACTTCATTTCTTCTTGCATAGCTTTAAGCCATTGAGCCTTGCTTTCATCTTCAACAGCCTCTCCAAAACATTCAGGTTTTCCCCCATCAGTCAACAAAACAAACTCATGTGGAGAATATCTTGACAAAGGCTTTCTTTCTCTTGTAGATCTTCTAAGTGTATTTGCAGGAATTTTTAAAACTAGTTCTTCATCTTGATCATTGATGAGCGGATAATTTATACGCTTTTTGGCATTGTTTTTAGTATGTTTTTGGTATGATATAGTTAGTTTTTAGTATATTTTTATTAGTTTTTAGCTAAAATTTACTTTTCTGGACTTTACTATGAGTTTGTGTGTTTTTCTGTGATTTCAGGTATTTTCTGGCTGAAATTGAGGGACCTGAGCAAAAATCTGATTCAGAGACTAAAAAGGACTGCAGATGCTGTTGGATTCTGACCTTCCTGCACTCGAAGTGGATTTTCTGGAGCTACAGAAGCCCAATTGGCGCGCTCTCAACGGCGTTGGAAAGTAGACATCATGGGCTTTCCAGCAATATATTATAGTCCATACTTTGCCCAAGATTTGATGGCCCAAACTGGCGTTCAAAGTCACCCTCAGAAATCCCAGCGTTAAACGCTGGAACTGGCACCCAAATGGGAGTTAAACGCCCAAACTGGCACCAAAGCTGGCGTTTAACTCCAAGA
>NC_029774.3:18514950-18516012 GCF_000817695.3 Arachis duranensis | reverse complement strand
CCTTTTCTGTTGAGAAAGGTTTAATGTTAGAATCATATCTTTTCTTGTTGGACAAGTTTTTAATTTTCAAAATCAAATCTTTTTTTTAAAATGTTTTTCAAATCATATCTTCTCAATCACATTTTTTTAAAACTAATCATATCTTCTTAACCACATCTTTTTCAAAATAGTTTTCAATCAAATCTTTTTGATTTCTAATTTCAAAATCTTTTTCAAAAATCACTTGATTTCTTTTCCACTTTCATTTTTCGAAAATTAAATAATGTTTTTCAAAAATGTTTTCAAAATCTTTCACTTAATTTTCGAAAATTACTTCCCTCCTTCTCACATCCTTCTATTTATGGACTAACACTATCCCTTAATGCAAAATTCGAACTCCATTTCCTCTGATAAGTTCGAATTTTCTACTTCTGTCTTCTACTCTTCTTTTCCTCTGACACTTCAAGGAATCTCTATACTGTGACATAGATGATTCCACATTTTCTTGTTCCCTTCTCTTTCTTATGAGCAGGAACAGAGACAAAAGCATTCTTGTTGAGGCTGATCCTGAACCTGAAAGGACCTTGAAGAGAAAGCTAAGAGAAGCTAAAGCACAACTCTCTTTAGAGGACCTGACCGAATTCTTCAAAGAAAAAGAACACATGGCAGCCGAAAACAACAATGCCAACAATGCAAGGAAGGTGCTTGGTGACTTTACTGCACCTACTCCCGACTTCTATGGGAGAAGCATCACTATTCCTGCCATTGGAGCAAACAACTTTGAGCTTAAGCCTCAATTAGTTTCTCTAATGCAACAGAATTGCAAGTTCCATGGACTTCCATTGGAAGATCCTCATCAGTTTTTAGCTGAGTTCTTGCAAATCTGTGACACTGTTAAGACTAATGGGGTTGACCCTGAGGACTACAGACTTATTGATGAGCGGATATTTTATACGCTTTTTGGGGGTAATTTCATGTAGATTTTAGCATGTTTCAGTTAGTTTTTAGTAGAATAATATTAGTTTTCAGGCAAAAATCATATTTCTGGACTTTACTATGAGTTTGTGTGTTTTTCTGTGATTT
>NC_029774.3:18513437-18514132 GCF_000817695.3 Arachis duranensis | reverse complement strand
GACCTCACTGGGCATCCACTGGCCTCCAATGAGTTCCCCAATGAGGAACCATGGGAATCTGAGGCTCAAATTGAGACCATAGAAATTCCATTGGACTTACTTCTGCCATTCATGAGCTCTGATGAGTACTCTTCCTCTGAAGAGGATGAGTATGTCACTGAAGAGCAAGTTGCTAAATACCTTGGAGCAATCATGAAGTTGAATGACAAGTTATTTGGAAATGAGACTTGGGAGGATGAACCTCCTTTGCTCACCAATGAACTGGATGACTTGTCTAGGCAGAAACTGCCTCAAAAGAGGCAGGATCCTGGGAAGTTTTCAATACCTTGTACCATAGGCACCATGACCTTCAAGAAGGCCTTGTGTGACTTAGGGTCAAGTGTAAACCTCATGCCCCTCTCTGTAATGGAGAAGCTAGGGATCTTTGAGGTGCAAGCTGCAAAAATCTCACTAAAGATGGCAGACAACTCAAGAAAACAAGCCCATGGACTTGTAGAGGATGTTCTAGTTAAAGTTGAAGACCATTACATCCCTACTAATTTCATAGTCCTAAAAACTGGGAAGTGCATGGATGAATCCATCATCATTGGCAGACCCTTCCTAGCCATAGCAAGGGCTGTGATTGATGTTGATAGAGAAGAGTTGATCATTCAAGTGAATGAAGAATCATTGGTGTTTAAGGCCCAAGGATATCC
>NC_029774.3:18510459-18511394 GCF_000817695.3 Arachis duranensis | reverse complement strand
AAGCTGCCATCACTAAGGTGGACCCGTTCTTTGATTTCCTTGTTCTTTATTCTTCTGTTTTTCGAATTTTAGTGTTTATGTTTATCTATGTTTGTGTCTTGTGATCATTAGTGTCTTAGTGTCTATGCCTTAAAGTTATGAATGTCCTATGAATCCATCACCTCTCTTAAATAAAAATGTTCTTAATTGAAAAAGAGTAGAATTGCATGAATTTTGAATTTTATAACAGTTTAATTGTTTTGATGTGGTGGCAATATTTTTGTTTTCTGAATGTATGCTTAAACAGTGCATATGTCTTTTGAATTTGTGGTTCATGAATGTTGGCTCTTGAAAGAATGATGAAAAAGGATACATGTTACTGAGGATCTGAAAAATCATAAAAAATGATTCTTGAAGCAAAAAAAAAGTATTTCTATTCAAAAAAAAAAATCGAAAAAAAAATTTCGAAAAAAAAATATAAAAGTTGTGATCCAAGGCAAAAAGAGTGTGCTTAAGAACCCTGGACACCTCTAATTGGGGACTTTAGCAAAGCTGAGTCACAATCTGAAAAGGTTCACCCAATTATGTGTCTGTGGCATGTATGTATCCGGTGGTAATACTGAAAGACAAAGTGCTTTGGGCCACAGCCAAGACTCAATAAGTAGCTGGGTTCAAGAATCATCATACTTTACTAGGAGAATCAATAACACTATCAGGATTCTGAGTTCCTAAAGAAGCCAATCATTCTGAATTTCAAAGGATAGAGTGAGATGCCAAAACTATTCAGAGGCAAAAAGCTAAAAGCCCCGCTCATCTAATTAATACTGATCTTCACAGATGTTTTTGGGATTCATTGCATATTCTCTTCTTTTTAGCTTATTTGATTTTCAGTTGCTTGAGGACAAGCAACAATTTAAGTTTGGTGTTGTGATGAGCGGATAATTTATACGCTTTTT
>NC_029774.3:18499402-18499859 GCF_000817695.3 Arachis duranensis | reverse complement strand
AAAAATTAAATCTTTTTCAAAATATCTTTTTCTTAAAAATCTTTTTATCTTTTTTATCTTATCTTTTTCAAAAATTTTATCTTTTTCAAAATTTGATTTTAAAATATCTTATCTAACTTCTTATCTTTTTATCTTTTTCAAATTTTGATTTCAAATCTTTTTCAATCAACTAACTTTTTGTTTGTTTCTTATCTTTTTCAAAACCACCTAACTACTTTTCCCTCTCTAATTTTCGAAAATTCTCCCTCTCTTTTCAAAAATTCTTTTTGTTTTAAATTTTAATTTTAAATTATATTTTGTCTTTGATTTTCGAAAATTACTAACCTCTTTTTCAAAAATTATTTTCGAAATCTTCCTTCTCTTTTCTTCTTCTATTTAATTAATTAATTACTAACACTTCTCTTCACCTCTCTTCATCCAAAAATCCGAATCCATCTTTCTTCTTTCTTCTACCCCT
>NC_029774.3:18498737-18499297 GCF_000817695.3 Arachis duranensis | reverse complement strand
TTTCTTCTCTTTCATATGAGCAGGAACAGGGAAAAAGGCACTTTTGTTGAAATTGATCCAGAACCTGAAAGGATTCTGAAGAGAAAATTAAGAGAAGCTAAATTACAACAATCCAGAAACAACCTTTCAGAAATTTTCGAACAAGAGAAGGACATGGCAGCCGAAAATAATAATAGTAATAATGCAAGGAGAATGCTTGGTGACTTCACAAAACCAACATCCAAGTTTGATGGAAGAAGCATCTCCATTCCTGCCATTGGAGCCAATAACTTTGAGCTTAAGCCTCAACTAGTTGCTTTAATGCAACAAAACTGCAAGTTTTATGGACTTCCATCTGAAGATCCTTATCAGTTCTTAACTGAGTTCCTGCAGATCTGTGAGACTGTAAAGACGAATGGAGTTGATCCTGAAGTCTACAGACTCATGCTTTTCCCTTTTGTTGTAAGAGACAGAGCTAGAATATGGTTGGATTTACAACCTAAGGATAGCCTGGACTCCTGGGATAAGCTGGTCACTGCTTTCTTAGATAAGTTCTTTCCTCCTCAAAAGCTGAGCAAGCT
>NC_029774.3:18498087-18498270 GCF_000817695.3 Arachis duranensis | reverse complement strand
ATCTGAATGGATTGCAACATGCATCCAACAGTACTAGAGAGGTAGCTTCTGAAGAAGCTTATGATCCTGAGAACCCTGCCATGGCAGAAGTTAATTACATGGGTGAACCTTATGGAAACACCTATAACCCATCATGGAGAAATCATCAAAATTTCTCCTGGAAGGATCAACAAAAGCCTTAAA
>NC_029774.3:18497548-18497916 GCF_000817695.3 Arachis duranensis | reverse complement strand
GCCACTTTCAGTTTCATGAATGAAACAAGATCCTCCATTAGAAATTTGGAGGCACAAGTGGGCCAGCTGAGTAAGAAAGTCATTGAAACTCCTCCTAGTATTCTCCCAAGTAATACAGAAGAGAATCCAAAAGGAGAGTGCAAGGCCATTGATTTGATCAAAGTGGCCGAATGCACTAGGGAGGAGGAGGACGAAAATCCTAGTGAGGAAGGCCTCCTGGGACATCCTTCAATCAAGAAGGAGTCTCCTATTAAGGAACCAGAGGAATCTGAGGCTCATCTAGAGACCATAGAGATTCCATTAAATCTCCTTCTGCCATTCATGAGCTCTGAAGACTATTCTTCCTCTGAAGAGGATGAAGATGTGAC
>NC_029774.3:18495105-18496265 GCF_000817695.3 Arachis duranensis | reverse complement strand
ATTTTTCATTCACCACCTACATCTATCCACTCTTCCCCATACACCCCACCTACCTTTACAATTCAACTTCTCTTTCCCACCTATTCCCACCCATATAGCCGAATCCATCTCCCCTCACTCACCTCCATCTTCTTCTTCTTCTTCTTCTCTTCTTTCTTTTCTTGCTCGAGGGCGAGCAATATTTTAAGTTTGGTGTGGTAAAAGCATAGCTTTTTTGCTTTTCCATTACCATTAATGGCACCTAAGGCCAGAGAAACCTCAAAGAGAAGATAAAAACTTCCACCTCTGAGTCTTGAGAGATGGAAAATATAAGCCGTCATAGCTCAGTGGTATAACATGTGGCTGCAAATCAAGAGATCCCTGAGATACCTCAGGGGATAAGTTGCCCTCCACACAAATATTGGAAGCAACTAAGGGTAGAAACACCAAAATTACTAGGAATCATTCAACAGAAGCAAGGAAGAGACATAGAGGAGCTCAAAAAGCACCATTGGACCTTCAAGAAGGCGCCACCCTCACTCAGGTGGATTCATTCCTTGCTCTTTATTTCTTTCTGTTTTTAGTTTTTAATGTTGTGTTTATCTATGTTTTGTGTCTCTACTTCATGATCATTAGTATGTAACCATGCCTTAAAGCTATGAATAAAATCCATTAATCCTTCACCTCTCTTAAATGAAAAATGTTTTAATTCAAAAGAACAAGAAGTACATGAATTTCGAAAATAGCTCTTGAATTTAATTTAATTATATTGATGTGGTGACAATACTTTTGTTTTCTGAACGAATGCTTGAACAGTGCATATTTTTGATCTTGTTGTTTATGAGTGTTAAAATTGTTGGCTCTTGAAAGAATGATGAACAAAGAGAAATGTTATTGATGATCTGAAAAATCATGAAATTGATTCTTGAAGCAAGAAAAAGCAGTGAAAAAGGAAGCTTTAAAAAAAAAGTAGCGAAAAAAAAAATAGAAAGAAAAAGAAGGAGCAGTAGAAAAAGCCAATAGCCCTTAAAACCAAAAGGCAAGGGTAAAAAGGATCCAAGGCTTTGAGCATCAATGGATAGGAGGGCCCAAGGAAATAAAATCCAGGCCTAAGCGGCTAAATCAAGCTGTCCCTAACCATGTGCTTGTGTCATGAAGGTCCAAGTGAAAAGCTTAAGACT
>NC_029774.3:18492437-18492705 GCF_000817695.3 Arachis duranensis | reverse complement strand
TGTGGGATCGACCCTTACTCACGTAAGGTTTATTACTTGGACGACCCAGTACACTTGCTGGTTAGTTGAACGGAGTTGTGAATTCAACCAGTGCCAATTTCTAAATTCCATAATTCCACAGTAGAATGCAAATCAAAGAATAGTGATCACAATTTCGTCCACCACTGGCGTTTAACTCCAAGAAGAGTCTCTACACGAAAATGCTTCATTGCTCAGCCCAAGCACACACCAAGTGGGCCTGGAAGTGGATTTTTATGTCATTTACTCT
>NC_029774.3:18481795-18489894 GCF_000817695.3 Arachis duranensis | reverse complement strand
AAAAATCTGTTCTTGGAGGTGTTGAGGCCTTGAGAGCTTGTGGATAAGTGATTTGGAAGTGCTCCGGTTGAGCTTGGGAAATCGGCTAAGGTATGGTTTCGGTTTCCCGTATCTAATATGTAATGTGGTAGGAAATACTTAGGCTAGAGGCCCTAAGATAGGCATTGAATTGTTGATGTTATTGAATTATTGATATATATGATGTGGTCATATATGTGATAATGATTAATGATGCCTTGATGGTATGATGTATGAGAAATATGCATGTTGTGATATATGCTCGACGATTGGTTATGGTTGAATTGTGGGTTGAACCATGTTGATGGTGAGTATGATATTGATTGTGTACAATGATGATTTAGTGGAATTGATGTTGTTGAGAATTGGCATGAGGACGAGTATATGATATGTCAATATTTAAGTTTGAGCCACTTGGGTGAAGTGAGTTAAAATGATGACATAGTGATTTTGATAAATTGTGGTAAAGTGTCAATGTGAGAGTTGAGGAGGCTTGATGTTGAAATTGATATATTCTGATTGATTTCAAAGAAAGGGATGAAAATGGCATGTTTTTATTGATTTTGAAAAGAGTTGAATATGGCTTGTTTTGAAAATGGCATGTTGTGGTTTTGTATGAAAAACATGGTTTTTTGGCATAATTTGACGGGACATAACTTGGACTACGGATCTCTGTTTTGTGCCAAATCTGTTTAGAAATGAAATTGGATCTGGGATGTCCCTGCCGTTCGAAGAACGGGTGAAAAACGATTTAAAATGAGGAAGTTATGTCCGTTGGAAGATTGGGGGTTGAAACTGTGAATTCTGCAGCTTTTAACTTAGAAAATTTTTAGCAGAATGACCCCCCGCGTGTAGGCGCACTTGGCGTGTACGCGCCGTTCTTCTCGAAAGCGCCATCCATGCATGCGCGTGATGTGCGCGGGCGCGCCGATGTGCTGCACCCAATGCCCAGCCATTATCCAGAGAGTTATGCCAGAACTGTGCCAGTTTTGTGCCTGGGGCACGAGAGTACCCACGCGTACGCGTGGTTGACGCGTGCGCGTTGTTTGGCTAGTTTTCAATCCAAGCGTTAGCGTGCATGACGCTTACGCGTCGATGAGTTTTCGAGGCCATCCACGCGTGCGCGTGGAGTGCGCGTACGCGTGGACCTGTTTTCATCCCAAAGTTGATTTTTGAGTTTTAAAAGCCAAATTTCATACTTCTAAGCCTCCGATCTCACCACTTATGTCTTAAATCTTTATGATATGTCTAGCTATGAGAAGAAGGGCTAGTGAATGTGGTAACTTACGAGTGGAGCAAGGAAAAAAATGAATGATCAATGAGGATCAAGCATGAATATGTGAGATGCGGAGGATGGTGGTGGAAGTGCTTGTTATGCCATGGGCCGAAAGGCTGTGATTGATAATGAAACGGCTGGTTATGGATTTAACCGTGAGCCGGGTGGCTGGTTATGGATTTAACCGTGAGACGGATGGATAGATTATTGCCTTGTTACGGCGGAGCCATGATTATGGCCATGTATAAATGCATATATGCTGTTGAATGAATTGTGAATGTTGCACTTCCATTATCGGAGATGAGAGTTTCCCTGGGAGAAAGCAGTGGCTAGCCACTACGTGCTCTAGGTCGAGACTTGAAGCTCTTTTGACCCTATGTCGTCAGGGTGGTCGGGCACTGTAAAATTCCCGGATGAGCTCACCCCAAAAATATTCACCAGTGATGGTGATGGATAAATATTCACCGATGGATATAGATCATGATTATGATCAAGTTTATGACGAGTATAACTCGAGTTGGGGATGCATGACAGAGGGACAGTCCAATGGTTAGCTACCAGGACTTGTCGGGTTGGCTCTATAACCGACATATGATATCATCAGCCACTAGGGACAGGCATTCATCATATGCATACTATATGAATTGTTTGAGATTGCCTACTTGACTGCATATTATTTGCTAATTGTCTAAATTCCTTAATTGTTCCTACTTGTATATTTCTTGTTTGATATAACTGTGTTTGCTACATTATATCCTGCTGGTGGTTGGGAGGTTTGAAGGAATTGGAAAGGGAAGTACTAGTTAGACTGAAGAATCTTTAGTCAGATGCCCTTTTATGATTTAGCTTGTTTATAAGCTTTGAAATTATCTAGAGGGAGTTCTAGGATTGCCTTTGGCTTTCCTCTATTATTATGTATTATATATGTGGAAGCTGTTACCATGCTGGGGACCTCTGGTTCTCACCCATGCGGATTTTGTGGTTTTCAGATGCAGGACGTGAGGTTTCCCGTTGAGGCATGCTGGAGACTTCTAGATTTGCGAAGATCCTTTATTCTCGGGACTATGTTTTGGTTTATATGTTTTGCTTAGATACTTTTATCTCCATTACATAACACAAACTGTGATGACTCCTCTTATGGGAGATTTTGGAGAATAGGTTTTATGTATTTGTGTCCCTTTGGGTTTCCTTTGGTGTTTTCCTTACTTTATCATATGTATATATTGCTATGCTCGAACCGGTTATCTTCGCAGCCGGATTTGGAGTCTTGATATTCCTGTTTTTGACACTCCTTTGTATATATATAATCTCGCGTTGGTTACCCTTATTCGTTACGTTTCGATCGTAGTGTTGCGCTTTTGAGTTGCGATTTTTTACCCCTTTTTTCTACAAAGGCTCCTAGTTATAATCAATCATTTCATACTACTATACGTACTAAATTTTTATTTTAGAGGTCGTAATACCTTGCCATCTCTGAATTATGACTTAAGCATAAGACTCTGTATGGTTGGGTGTTACATTATGGTATCAGAGTAGTTCGTTCCTGTAGAGCCTGAGGGATGGACTGACTATGCTTCTGGGCATTCTCTGTGTGTGTGTTATGTGCTATTAGTATATCTGCTTGATATAATTGGCATAAATGTTCATGAGCATGCATTTGGGACTTTGAAGCACTAGACTTTCGATATTGAGACTGATCAACTTAATATCGATTGTTTGGTGTGTATAGGAACCAGATGGCACCTTGTGGACGCGGTAGAGGTCGTACTAATGCTCGTGCACCGGAGAATAACCCTAATGACCCGGTGAACTTTATGACTGCGTTGGAGAATATGGCTGCTGCTATGCAAGCCACTGCTGAGGCTCTTGGTCAACAGATGAACAACCATGGTAATGATGGGGGTGGAGTTCAGGGCCCGATGACACTGGCAAACTTTTTGAAGGTTAATCCACCTAAGTTCAAGGGAACTGCTAGCCCGACTGAGGCTGATACATGGTTTCAGGCTATAGAGCGAGCTCTGCAAGCACAAGTGGTACCTGAAGGGCAGCGTGTCGAGTTTGCTACCTATATGCTCACAGGTGAAGCGTCGCATTGATGGCAAGGCATCCGACATCTTTTGCAGCAGGGTGATGACTATATCACCTGGAATGTTTTCCAAGAAGAGTTCTATAAGAAGTACTTTCCGACTTCTGCTAGGACAGCTAAGGAACTTGAGTTACTGCAACTGAAGTAGGGTACTATGTCCATATCAGAGTATACTGACAAGTTTGAAGAGCTGTTCAGGTTCTCTCGTATGTGCCAAGGGACTCCGGTGGAATATGAGGAATGGAAGTGTGTTAAGTATGAAGGTGGACTCCAGAGCGATATTTTCAGTTCAGTGGGACCAATGGAGATTAGGACTTTCTCCGAATTAGTGAACAAGTGTAGGGTTGCCGAAGAGTGTGTGAAAAGGGCAACCGCTGAGAAAGGGAGTCACAAAGGATCATTCCCACAGAACCGGGGGAAGAGTTTTGCACCTAGAGGCCCGTCTTTTAAGAGGGGAAACTCTTTCAGGAGGTCCAACAACAACAACTCCCAAGGGAAGAAGTTTGGGAAGCAGCCTCAGAATGATCAAGCTTGTACAAGGTGTGGAAGTCACCATCCAGGGGCACCATGCAAGGCCGGATGGGGTTTGTGCTACAATTGTGGAAAGGCGGGGCATAAAGCCGCAAATTGTCCTGAGAAGCAGAAACAAGGTGCTGGAAAGGCACAACAGACTGGTCGGGTGTTCACCACCTCAGCTTTAGGTGCCGAGGGATCCGAGACACTCATTAGAGGTAACTGTGAAATGGCTGGTCAAACTTTAAATGCTTTATTTGATTCGGGAGCATCGCATTCATTCATTGCATTTGAGAAAGCCCATGAGTTAGGATTGAAGGCCGTAACCTTAGGTTATGATCTAAGAGTGTACAATGCTACCCATGAAGCCATGGTAACTAGGCTAGGATGCCCGAAAGTTTCCTTTAGGTTCAAGCAGTGTAATTTTGTTCACAATTTAGTCTGCTTACCGATGATCGGTCTTGATCTTATCTTGGGATTGGACTGGTTATCTAAGAACCATGTCCTGCTTGATTGTTCTACAAAGTCGGTGTGCTTTATGCCGGAAGATACAGAAGGGCCGGTCGTGGTGAATAATTATTACTTGAATTCGATGATGGTGAACTGTTCCGGAATCGAATGTCAGGGTATCCTGTTGTTAACCGCGGGCGTTTCGGGAGATGATCAAATGTTGGAACAAATTCCGGTTGTGTGTGAGTTTCCGGAAGTGTTTCCCAATTATATTGATGAGTTTTCACCTAACCGAGAGGTTGAGTTTGCTATTGAATTGGTGCCCGGGGCGGGACCAATCTCAAGTGCTCCTTATAGGATGTCACCGTTAGAGATGAACGAGCTAAAGTCTCAGTTAGAGGATTTGTTGGGAAAGAATTTTATATGACCAAGTGTCCCTCCGTGGGGTGCTCCAGTGTTACTGGTGAAGAAGAAGGATGGGAGTATGCGGCTCTGTGGATTACAGGCAGCTGAACAAGGTTACAATAAAGAATAAGTACCCATTGCCGAGAATTGATGATCTCATGGATCAGTTACAAGGAGCTTGAGTTTTCTCCAAGATCGATTTGCGATCCTGTTATCACCAGATAAGGGTGAGGGGTGAGGATATCCCTAAGACCACTTTTAGGACTCGTTATGGTCATTACGAGTACACTGTAATGTCTTTTGGGTTGACGAACGCTCCTGCGGTATTCATGGATTACATGAATAGAGTTTTCCATCCGTTTCTGGATAAATTCGTTGTTGTCTTCATTGATGACATACTGATTTATTCCAAGACTGAAGAAGAGCATGCGAAACACTTGAGGACCATGTTGCAGACTCTAAAGGAGAAGAAACTCTATGTGAAACTGTCTAAGTGTGAGTTTTGGAAGAGTGAGGTGAAGTTTTTGGGCCATCTGGTGAGTAAGAAGGGAATAGCCGTAGATCCAACTAAGGTGGAGGCTGTGATGGATTGGAAGCAACCAACCACCGTAACAGAGATAAGGAGTTTTCTGGGTTTAGCTGGCTATTACCGAAGGTTTATCAAGGGCTTTTCACAGATAGCTTTGCCAATGACAAAGTTAACCCGCAAAGACACTCCGTTTGTTTGGACTCCTGAGTGCGAGGAGAGCTTTCAGGCATTGAAGAAAAAGTTGACCACTGCACCTGTGTTAGTGTTACCTGAGCCGAACGAGCCATTTGAGGTGTATTGTGATGCCTCATTGAAGGGTCTAGGGTGCGTGCTGATGCAGCATCATAATGTGGTGGCGTATGCCTCACGACAGTTGAGACCGCATGAAGTGAATTATCCTACACACAATTTGGAACTCGCTGCGGTTGTGTTTGCCTTGAAGGTGTGGAGGCATTATCTCTATGGGGTTAAGTTCCAAGTTTTCTCTGATCATAAGAGTTTGAAGTACCTCTTTGATCAGAAGGAGCTTAATATGAGGCAGAGAAGGTAGATGGAATTATTGAAGGACTACGACTTTGAGTTGCATTACCATCCGGGAAAGGCAAACGTAGTGGCGGATGCATTAAGTCGGAAGTCATTATATGTGGCTTGGATGATGCTTCAAGAAGAGAAGTTGCTCAAGGGATTCGAGAGTCTGAAAATTGGTGCTCAAGAAGTATCCGGAACTTTGTGTTTGAGCCGATTAGAAATCTCAAGTGACTTTAAGTCCGAACTCCTAAAGGCTCATCAGAATGATGAAGCTTTATGGAAGGTGTTACCGGCCATTGAGCAAGGAAAATAGTGGAGAGTGTCGGAAGAAAAAGATGGGTTATGGCGATTCAAGGGTAGGATCATTGTGCCGGATGTTGGCACTTTGAGACAAGATATTTTAAAGGAGGCACACAAAAGTGGATTCTCCATTCACCCGGGAAGTACTAAGATGTACCATGATTTAAAGGTGATGTTTTGGTGGCCGGGTATGAAGAATGATGTGGCGGAATATGTTTCAAAGTGCCTGACTTGTCAAAAGGTAAAGATTGAACATCAAAGACCTTCCGGGATGTTGCAATCTTTAGAGATTCCGCAATAGAAGTGGGAAAGTATTGCAATGGACTTCGTGTCAGGATTGCCAAGGACTAGGGCTGGTTTTGATGCTATTTGGGTGATTGTGGACCGACTGACGAAGTCAGCTCACTTTTTGCCCATTCGGATGACTTACACCCTTGAGGAGCTAGCACGGTTATACAAAAAGGAGATTGTGAAACTTCATGGTGTACCTGCTACTATAATCTCTGATAGAGATCCTCATTTCACTTCAAGGTTTTGGGATGCATTTTAGAAAGCTTTTGGAACCCGATTAAGCTTGAGCACGGCTTACCATCCTCAAACAGATGGTCAATCTGAGAGGACGATCCAAACACTAGAGGATATGTTGAGAGCTTGTGTTTTGGACCAACCGGCGAGTTGGGATCGGTATATGCCATTGGTGGAGTTTGCATACAATAATAGTCATCATGCGAGCATCGGAATGGCACCATATGAGGCGTTGTATGGGAGAAAATGTCAATCTCCGCTATGTTGGTATGAAGCTGGAGAGAAAAGCTTGTTGGGGCCGGGAATGATAGCTGAGACCACTGAACAAGTCAAGAAAATCCGTGATAGGATGCTTACGGCGCAGAGTCGTCAAAAGAGTTACGCCGATCAGAGGCGAAAGCCCTTAGAATTTGAGGAAGGAGATCATGTTTTCCTTAAGGTTACTCCGACTACAGGAGTAGGTAGGGCGATTAAAGCAAAGAAGTTGAATCCTAGATACATTGGTCCATTTCAGATCCTGGAGAGGATTGGACCGGTGGCATATCGGATGGCTCTACCACCTCATCTTTCGAACCTGCACGACGTGTTTCACGTGTCGCAGCTTCGGAAGTACACTCCTGATGCTAGCCATGTGTTAGAACCTGAGTCGGTTCAGTTAAGGGAAGATTTGACGCTTCCAGTGGCCCCGGTCAGAATTGATGATACTAGTATCAAACGGTTGTGTGGAAAAGAGGTTTCATTAGTCAAAGTGGCTTGGAGTCGAGGCGGTGTTGAGGAACACACTTGGAAACTTGAGTCGGAGATGCGAACGGATTATCCGCATTTATTCTCAGGTAATTGCATTTGAATTTTGTGGGCAAAATTCCCAATTAGGTGGGTAGAATGTAAAACCCGGTTAATTAACGGCTAATTAACCCATAAATGAGAATTTATTCTATAAAGCCCTAAATGTGAATTTTTATGGCTAAATGTGATAGAGGAGACTGAGACGAGAATTTTGGTACCAATTTTATAGAATTCGGACCAAGATTGGACCGAACGGGCCAAACCGGGCCAACCGGACCCAAAGTGGGCCCTTGGCCCAACTAAACTAAACCAAAACCCTAATTTTCAGCATTCTCTTTCCTCACTAAACACACTCACATGCTGAAAATGGAGGCCATGGAGGGGAGAACTCTCTCTCAAGTTCTTTCTCTCACTTGATCTTCAAACCACCATAACTTTTGATCTAGAGCTCCGATTGCCGCTCCGTTTATGGCCACGCATTCACCGCGGAGAGCTCTACAAAACCCATACAATTAATTTTGAGGTGAGCTACGTTTTGATCTTCGAAATTCTAGCCTTGTTTTCGAGTTTTATGAGCAAAAATATTGAGATTTTGGGCTCTTTGATGTTATAGGACCCAACTCTCTTGAAGGAGAAGGTTAATCTTGTCTCCTTGGACCTTGGGTGTGGTAAGATTCTCAACT
>NC_029774.3:18469165-18481726 GCF_000817695.3 Arachis duranensis | reverse complement strand
AAAAATCTGTTCTTGGAGGTGTTGAGGCCTTGAGAGCTTGTGGATAAGTGATTTGGAAGTGCTCCGGTTGAGCTTGGGAAATCGGCTAAGGTATGGTTTCGGTTTCCCGTATTTAATATGTAATGTGGTAGGAAATACTTAGGCTAGAGGCCCTAAGATAGGCATTGAATTATTGATGTTGTTGAATTGTTGATATATATGATGTGGTCATATATGTGATGATGATTTATGATGCCTTGATGGTATGATGTATGAGAAATATGCATGTTGTGATATATGCTCGACGATTGGTTATGGTTGAATTGTGGGTCGAACCATGTTGATGGTGAGTATGATATTGATTGTGTACAATGATGATTTAGTGGAATTGATGTTGTTGAGAATTGGCATGAGGAAGAGTATATGATATGTCAATATTTGAGTTTGAGCCACTTGGGTGAAGTGGGTTAAAATGATGACATAGTGATTTTGATAAATTGTGGTAAAGTGTCAATGTGTGAGTTGAGGAGGCTTGATGTTGAAATTGATATATTCTGATTGATTTCAAAGAAAGGGATAAAAATGGCATGTTTTGATTGATTTTGAAAAGAGTTGAATATGGCTTGTTTTGAAAATGGCATGTTGTGGTTTTGTATGAAAAACATGGTTTTTGGGTATAGTTTGACGGGACATAACTTGGACTACGGATCTTTGTTTTGTGCCAAATCTGTTTAGAAATGAAATTGGATCTGGGATGTCCCTGCCGTTCGAAGAACGGGTGAAAAACGATTTAAAATGAGGAAGTTATGTCCGTCGAAAGATTGGGGGTTGAAACTGTGAATTCTGCAGCTTTTAACTTAGAAAATTTTTTAGCAGAATGACCCCCCGCGCGTAGGCGCACTTGGCGCATACGCGCCGTTCTTCTCGAAAGTGCCATCCATGCGTGCGCGTGATGTGCGCGGGTGCGCCGATGTGCTGCACCCAATGCCCAGCCATTTTCCAGAGAGTTATGCCAGAACTGTGCCAGTTTTGTGCCTGGGGCACGAGAGTACCCACGCGTACGCGTGGTTGACGCGTGCGCGTCGTTTGGCTTAATCCACGCGTTAGCGTGCATGACGCTTACGCGTCGATGAGTTTTCGAGGCCATCCACGCGTGCGCGTGGAGTGCCCGTACGCGTGGACCTGTTTTCATCCCAAAGTTAATTTTTGAGTTTTAAAAGTCAAATTTCATACTTCTAAGCCTCCGATCTCACCACTTATGTCTTAAATCTTTATGATATGTCTAGCTATGAGAAGAAGGGCTAGTGAATGTGGTAACTTGCGAGTGGAGCAAGGAAAAAAATGAATGATCAATGAGGATCAAGCATGAATATGTGAGATGCGGAGGATGGTGGTGGAAGTGCTTGTTATGCCATGGCTCGAAAGGTTGTGATTGATAATGAAACGACTGGTTATGGATTTAACCGTGAGCCGGGTGGCTGGTTATGGATTTAACCGTGAGCCGGATGGCTGGATTATTGCCGTGTTACGGCGGGTCCATGATTATGGGTATGTATAAACGCATATATATGCTGTTGAATGAATTGTGAATGTTGCACTTCCATTATCGGAGATGAGAGTTTCCCTGGGAGAAAGCAGTGGCTAGCCACCACGTGCTCCAGGTTGAGACTTGAAGCTCTTTTGACCCTATGTCGTCAGGGTGGCCGGGCACTGTGAAATTCCCGGACGAGCTCACCCCCATAAATATTCACAAGTGAGGGTGATGGATATGGATCATTAGGGACAGGCATTCATCATATGCATATTATGTGAATTGTTTGAGATTGCCTATTTGCCTGCATATTATTTGCTAATTGTCTAAATGCCTTAATTGTTCCTACTTGTATATTTCTTGTTTGATATAACTGTGTTTGCTACATTATATCCTGCTGGTGGTTGGGAGGTTTGAAGGAATTGGAAAGGGAAGTACTAGTTAGACTGAAGAATCTTTAGTCAGATGCCCTTTTATGGTTTAGCTTGTTTATAAGCTTTGAAATTATCTGGAGGAAGTTCTAGGATTGCCTTTGGCTTTCCTCTATTATTATGTATTATATATGTGGAAGCTGTTACCATGCTGGGGACCTCTGGTTCTCACCCATGCGGATTTTGTGGTTTTCAGATGTAGGACGTGAGGTTTCCCGTTGAGGCATGCTGGAGACTTCTAGATTTGCGAAGATCCTTTGTTCTCGGGACTATGTTTTGGTTTATATGTTTTGCTTAGATACTTTTATCTCCATTACATAATACAAACTGTGATGACTCCTCTTATGGGAGATTTTGGAGAATAGGTTTTTTTGTATTTGTGTCCCTTTGGGTTTCCTTTGGGGTTTTCCTTACTTTATCATATGTATATATTGCTATGCTCGAACCGGTTATCTTTGCAGCCGGATTTGGAGTCTTGATATTCCTGTTTTTGACACTCCTTTGTATATATATAATCTCGCGTTGGTTACCCTTATTCGTTACGTTTCGATCGTAGTGTTGCGCTTTTGAGTTGCGATTTTTTTTACCCCTTTTTTCTACAAAGGCTCCTAGTTATAATCAATCATTTCATACTACTATACGTACTAAATTTTTATTTTAGAGGTCGTAATACCTTGCCATCTCTGAATTATGACTTAAGCATAAGACTCTGTATGGTAGGGTGTTACATGGTGTCTGGTTCAAGACATGAACAACAATGCTCAAAGCTTCACCCAAAAGGATTTTGCCAATCCAGATTGTAACAATAAACACCTAACTCTTTCAACCAATGTTCTATTCATCCTTTCAGCCAAGCCATTCAACTGAGGAGTATTTGGAGGAGTCTTCTAATGTCTTATACCATACTCTTTACAATAAGCATCAAATGGACTTGAGTACTCACCACCATTATTAGTAGAATGTATTTTAACTTCTTTCTAGTTTTTCTTTCAACAGAAGCTTGAAATTTCTTGAACACATTCAAAACTTGGTCTTTTGTCTTCAAAGTGTAAACCCATAATTTTATAGAATGATCATCAATAAAGGTTATAAAATAGATAGAACCAAGTGTTCTTGTCTTCATCATCCCACATACATCAGAATACACCAAGTCAAGTATCTCCAGCTTCCTTGAAGGTGGATGGCTCTTGAAAGAAACCCTGTTTTCTTTTTCAGCAAAGCAATGGTTGCACTTTTGCAAAGTAACCTTGTAACTAGAAAAAAAGATTTATCTTGGATAACATATTCATGCCTTTCTCACTCATATGACATAATCTCTTATGCCATAAATCAGTTCCATCAACAAACTCAGCAGCATTAACAACATCTTTCATAATTTTTGCTTGAGTTAAATAAAAAGAAGAGTGTCGTGTACCTCTAGCAACAACCATAGAACCCTTGGTGAGCTTCCAACTATCACGAAAAAATGAGCTATCCAAGTCTTCATCACACAACTTACCAACAGAAAGTATGTTCAACCAAATATCTGAAGCAAGCTTCACATGCTTAAAAGACAACTTGGTACTATTGGAGGTTTCTAAGCAAAGCTGTCCAACACCAGCACATTTTGTAATACCATGATGAGCCATTTTCACATCACCAAAATCACAAGGAGTATAAGACGTAAACAGATCCCTCCTAGATGTAACATGAATAGAATCACCACTATCAATCACCCAACTAGTGCTATTATCAATAAGATTAACAGATTCAAACTCCTCAACAAGAAAAAAAATCATCATGAGTTACATTAACCTTGTCTTCATTATTACCATCATCTTTATTTTTGCTCTTATCTTTACTTGCTTTGGCTTTCTCCTTCTTTAGCTGCCAACACAATTTTTTCACATGTCCCTTTTGACCACAATGATGACACTCAATATTTTTATACTTTTTTCGAGACTTGCTTTTGCTTTGTTCTTTACTTTTAGGATCTCGGCTTTTGTTTCTCCCCCTAGACTTAGAAACAAGAACATCTGAATGTGTAGTTGATGTACCTTATGACTTTCTTCTCATTTCTTCATTCAAAACACTGCTCTTGGCAAGATCTATAGAGATTACACCATCAGGAGTAGAATTGGTAAAGAGCCAAGAAGTAACAATCCTTGAACATTTTCATCAAACTTGATACCCATGAAAGATAACTGATTCATTATTCTTTAAAAGTTATTCAAGTGATCTATCATTGATGTCCCATCTGTATACTTTAAAGCCAACAACTTCTTGATAAAAAATATCTTGTTATTCCCATTTTTTTAGCATACAACTGTTCAAGTTTAATCCAAAGGGTCCGAGCATGTGCCTCTCCAATAATATGGTTCAACACATTATTGTAAACTCACTGCTTAATATATCCACAAACTTGTCTATGCAACAAAGTCCAATCGTCATCAGATTTATCATTAGGCTTCTCTGTACCAAAAATTGATTGATGAAAATTCTTCACATAAAGTAAATATTCTATTTTTGACTTCTATAAATCATAATTAGGACCATTAAGAGTGATCATTCTACTAGTATTAATATTAGCTTCCATTGTTCATAGAATCACAAGCCCAGAAAAATACCAACAATCTCTGATACCAGTATGAAAGTGCCCAACAGCGAAAACAACACAAATATTCAACACAAGAACAGTATGAAAACACTCACAATACAATATGACAGCAACTATGAACAAGCAAATATAGCAAGTAAAGAAATAACAAGAACACACCGAGATTTTAACGTGGAAAACCCCCTCAATGTGAAAGGTAAAAATCACGAGTCATCCAGACTGATGAAATAGCTCTACTATAATCAATTGAAGTACAAGAAAGTCTTAAACAAAGCACAAAAATATGCATATAACCAGCCAAAATATCAAAGCACCAAAGATTACAAATGCGAAGCAAAAAGATGAAAAATACCCAAAAAAAGAGCTGTTGTTCGAAGCCTATTTCTACCCTCTGCAGACCTCCAATCAAAATCTTCACCGTTAAGAATGAAGCCAGTCTAAATTTCATGTTGATCCAACGGTGAAAGAATGAGAAACTACCGTTTAAAGATTGATGCTCTGTGTAAAATCGAAAAACCCATTTTCTCTCTTCCGAAGCCAATTTCTACCACTACAGACTTTCAATCAATATCTCTACCGTCCAAAATGAAAAACAAGATGAGAGAAACATGCAGTTCAAATTTTAAGCCGATCCAACGGTGAACGAATGAGAAACTGCTATTTAAAATTTACTACTTTGTATAAAAACAAAAATTCTATTTTTTCTCTCCTATCTCATTTTGATGGCTACACTCTCTACTTCTAAATGACTTCAAAATATGATTAAAATTGTGATACAATGAGTGCAAAAGAGATATATAAAAGTTTGGGCTTAGACCTCATAAAGAAGAAAAAAAACCAATAAAATATTGTAATAGCAAACAAAGGCAGAATTTTAAGGATATTTTTCTTTTCTTTTATTATTATTATTTTTTATAAACAATATAAGTATCTTTTATCTAAATAAATAAATATAAAGTAATATTAAATAATATACCAAAATTTAGTTGATGATGGTTTCTGAATTCTCTTTTTTTTCGTGGATTTTTTTATCTGTGCTTCTCTTTTCTTTGGGTTCAAATTTATAGGTGTTTTTTTTATCTCCATGTATTAAAATTTTAAAATATCATTTTTGAAATTTCTACTAAATGATTTCTCTGGATTTTTTCACCTTTTTTTATATAAGTTTTCTCAGCTTTAATTTCTCTCTTATTTCTTTTGTTTTTTTTTTTACTTTTCTAATTTTTTAAGAACTCTTTTTGCATTATTATTTTTTTTCAAGTTCTTTTCTTTGATCCTTTTTTAAATATGAGTTCATTTTGATATTTAAAAATATACCTCAATCAATATGAATTGAAAATTCTTCTGCACTTATTTCAGTTAACATTTTCAAAGTGACAGTACACACTGCCATATTTTTAAGATCTGCACGCATTCGTTTCTTCTTAGCAACGATTTTATCTCTAATATTGCTTATGTTTTTTTCTTATTTTTATTTTCTTTAGATATTGATGTAAAAGATATATAATTATTTTTGTGATTTTTATGATTTTTTATTTTTTTGAGAAAATAATAATAATAATAATAATAATAATAATAATAATAATAATAATAATAATAATAATATGTAATTATCTAACCATTTTAGATTTTAATAGCTCTCCTCGTTTATAATTTTATTTATAAAAAATAAAAAGGTAAAGGAATTGATATAAATTTGTTCTTGAAAAGCGTATTAAATACTATTAAAAATACATTATTGGTACGGTCTTGTTACAGTTTGAAAAAAAAACATAAATATATAATAGACGACTGAGAATTTTTAAAAGTGAAATATAATGAATACCAGATCGGCACGGTTGTCCCATAATATATAAAAATTAATATGTATGATTAGATAATGAAACACAACGGGTATCAATTTGATGTGATTGCCCCACGTCATGATACTTTCCAAATACAGTTACCTCATAATGAAGATAAAACGTGATGTGATAAAAACCATTAAGCAAGATGGAAAGCAAGATAACCTTCGAATAAAAAACAAAAGGCACTGATTAAATTCAGTTGTTTCAAAAACGACAATTGATACCAATCAGATATGGTCACTCCACAAGAGAAGAAAAAATAAGATGTGTACCAATCAGGTATGGTTGTCCCACAAGAAATTGCACAAATAAGATGGGTACTAGTTGGGTTTGGTTGTCCTATAAAGAATTGAAAAATAAGATGGGTACCAGTCGGTTATGGGTACCCGATAGAATAGGTTATTTATGAGTACCAGTTGGATATGATTGTCCCATGAAAGGCAAGTGTGATACCAGTCGGAAATGGTTATCCTACAACAGTAAAAATTTAATGACTGATAAATTAGTCTCAATGCAATGGTTGCATGACAGAATAGGCTGTCCATGATTAAAATAAATTTCTTTGATCAAAATTATATGGTTGAAATGCCTAAGGCGAGATGTGATGATGGTATGATGATATGATGATGAGTTTTGAAAACATAACTCGATATTTTTAATAGATTTTTTTTTTGAAAAATATAATGTATGATCGTTGTTATTATTGTTTTTTTTTGTACACATCCTTATTGTCGCATTCAAAGAGATATAGATTTAGAACATTTCTTTTCTTTTTCTTTTGCAGCGTGTTTTGTAAAAGGAACAATTGATTTTTATTGTCTTTCTTTTTGAAGAAGTGTAGAATCTTGTGACATATCGTGATTATCTATTTTTTTGTAAAATTAGCATATGTTTCACATTTCAGCATTAAAATAGACATATTGAAAAAAACAAATGTGGCATGAACGAAATAACTGATAAAAAAGATCATAGAAGTAAAGGTAAAAAAAAAAGAACATCCGGATTATTTATAACCAAATCTTAAAATGTTATATTGGCATCACAGTTTAGATTCCATAAAAAAAATACAATCTTCCTTTACTGCTTTATGTATTGTAAATCCACTTTTTTCATTTTTAATTTAATTTTCTATCAACTTAGCAAGAGGAAAATGCACTTTATCAGAAAAGATAGGATTGGTTTCTTCCTCTCTAATAAAGCAAGAGACGATGACATCATCAGTAACATCAGCATAAAAGAAAAGGGCTTGTTTTACATGTTTTACATAGTATTCTGATCATTGACTTGAATCTATAGATTTGAAGGTATAGTACAAAAGAGTATTAATTCTAAATTACTTATTTGACATTTAACCGTTGATCGACAACTGATTTTTATATGACTTGTATAAACCTAATTCCACTTTTTTAGACTTGTTTATTAAGGTTGCATAAAACAGCTGAATGCTATTACACAAAACAACAAAAAAATGATCAAAGATGGACAGATACTTAATTACTGCTGAACAGAACATGTTTCCAAAGCATAAATGACAATAAATGAAAAATCAAACCTTGAAAAAAGCTTCTAATCATAGAAGTTCATAACACCTTTGATAAAGAGAACGTGTAGGTGACAAAGGAAAGTAAAGTACAATATAAGAGGTTGATCTTTTGAAAAATTTCCTTTAGGAAAATACATATGTTAAGGGGAACAATTGGGAAACCATGATAATAGGAGCATTATTAAAGTTATAATCATCTGAAAGTGCAGGCAAGCTACAGTAGTATCTTAATAAAGTTATATTCGAGCAAAAGAGAGGAGGTCATAATAGCAACAAAGAATAGGGACGAATGTGGCTTTCAAAAGCAGTAAATAAGGCTCAGAAGATATTTTCACCAAACAGCAAAGAAAACAAGAAAATATAGACATTAATGAGAAAAGTCAATACATTGGAAGATTCTGGAATCTAGAATCGAACACAGAGAGGGAGAGAGAGAGAGAGAGAGAGAGAGAGAGAGAGAGAGAGAGAGAGAGTTACAGGAAGAAGCTTAAGGATGGCAGCAGTAGCGACTAGTGAGTGAAGCATTTAGATTGAGGATAGTAAGAAAGTAAATTTGCATTATGGTAGTAGCTACAAGAGGGGGATAACGGATAGGATACGATAGGGTTTGGATCCAACTTCAATTTTATTTGTGATTGAGAATTTTATATAAATTCAACTCTATTCTACTTGTGAATTGAAAATATCTCAATCATAACCCTACTCATTTTTAATATGCGGGTATTTGACTCTATCCGTGAATTAAAAAAAAAGATACATTATTATATATAATTTTATGATAATTTAAAATAGAACTGACTTCATTATAAAAAAATGTATTAAATTATTAATTAATAATTTTTTTAGCAGTTAAAGATTTTTTTGTATTTAAATAAAAGTCTTTGGTTCAACATCTACTTGAAACATATTTTTATATAAATATATAATATATACATATGTAGGGTGTGGGTTGGCCAAGTACGTAAGGTTGAGGTTCAATTCGCACAAAAATCTTACCGACACCTTACCCTACACATTGTGGATCGAGTTAACAACTCTATTCGACCGAATAAAATCAAATTGGGTATCCATATGTAGGGTGCATGTTACCACCTCATATTCAATATTTGCTAATTGTCATTGATAAAATATGCTTATAGCAAATATAAGAAGAACTCTAGACATTGTGTAACTAGTTTTTTTTAGATAATTACTCAAGTTAATCATCAAAATTTTTAAAATTTGACACTTCATTCTCTTAAATTTCAAAATACACAAAATAATTTTCAATTCTTACTTTTATCAAACAATATAGTCTTTCTTCGTTAGTCATTAATGGTGAAAGCTGACGTAGAACGTTAAGTTGCACATGTGATCATTAAGTGTTTACATGTTTGAGTTAGACAAATCAGTCCCCAAGATGAAATACAAAATAGTTTTCAAATAATTTAAAAAATCTCAAAATAGTCCCTGAAAAAATTTAAAAATTTTTCAAAATAGTCTCTTCAAATATTTTTAACCTTTTTTAAAATAAACCTAAAAATATTCTTAAGTTAAAAAAATCTATTTTTTCTTGACAATATTACTAACTGTGATAACACAAATAACTTCAACTGCAAGTTTATTTTGTGTAATATTCCAACCAATAAATTTTAAAACTTTTTGAGAAATATGAATAGAACATTGGATTTGCTAAGATATTTTCTCTTCAGAGTTTCATATTTGGATTTTGTAAATGATCCTCTTTGACCTTGTGGTTAGGCAAAACTTGCAAATTTGATTTCAGAGATGATTTGATTCGTATTGTACGCAAGTTCCAAAGTGTTATCTTCATAAATATTTGCACAAATATTCCTAATTATTTATGTGAAATACTTTATATTAAATGGGAGTTCTCCTATCTCTTTTAGGAGTTCTGTAAGTTCGCTATTTAGGTTGAAGGTAGATTCTTGTTAATAAAGGCAAATTTATCCTTGGTTTGCCCTATTTGTATCTTTTCCATGTCTCCCTCTGGCTCTGATCTTAGCTGATCGTCTTGCCGTGCATCTAGGTCAGCTAGGAAGATTCCCGTCATGTCTAGGGATCGCTTCCAGAGGGCTAAACTGCCATTGTTGCATTCTATTGTAACTTCGCGGTCGCCGTACACTATTCCTATGGTTCCATTATCAATTTGAAATTTCATAATTAGGACCTTGGAAAATATGGCAGCGGAGAGATTGTTTATTGTTTTCCTCCCTAGGATGATGTTGTAGGCCATGGAGTCCTTTAGGACTACAAACTCAGAGAGGATGGTCTTCTTTTGGTTTCCGTTTTCGATGGTGATCGGTAGTACGATGGAACCATCTAGTTTGCGAAAGTTGTCTTCGAATCCGGTCATTCCATTGTGGTGACTCTGTAGGTTCTCGTTTCAGAATCTTAATTTGTCGAAAGCTCCCCTGAAAAGGATGTTGGAGTCGGCCTCGGTGCCTACGAAAATACGTTTTACCAAATCAATCCCAACTATAGTGGATATGACGAAAGGGGCATCTTCCGCCGAAGTGTGGTTCAATAAATTGTCGGGAAAAAACGTGATCGTTGTCGGAAGAAGGGGTGTTCTTTTTCATTTTTTATGGATAACACCCGGAGGTCCTTTTTTAGTGCTAACTTGGATTTTTTCTGCACATCCTTCTTGATGATGACATTCACCACAATCGTCGGGTTAGTTTTCAGGTTCTCTTGGTGCGTCGGACTCACCATTCTAAGATTGTGCCCCTCCCGCTTGAGTGATCTCTCCTGTTCGACTTTTCTGGGCTCTCGAATAATTTTGGCAAACTCCTGTATCGGATGGCTTTTTTGAGAGCATCTTTGAAATTGAAACAATCTTGGGTCTTATGTCCATATCCTCTATGATAGTTGATGAGCGGATAATTTATACGCTTTTTGGCATTGTTTTTAGTATGTTTTCAGTATATTTTAGTTAGTTTTTAGCATGTTTTTATTAGTTTTTAGTTAAAATTAACTTTTCTAGGCTTTACTATGAGTTTGTGTGTTTTTCTGTGATTTCAGGTATTTTCTGGCTGAAATTGAGGGACCTGAGCAAAAATCTGATTCAGAGGCTGAAAAGGACTGCAGATGCTATTGGATTCTGACCTCCCTGCACTCGAAGTAGATTTTCTGGAGCTACAGAAGCCCAATTGGCACGCTCTCAATTGCGTTGGAAAGTAGACATCTTGGGCTTTCCATCAATGTATAATGGTTCATACTTTGCCCGAGATTTGGTGGTCCAAACTGGCATTGCAAATCAGCTTCAGAATTTCCGGCGTTTAACGCCGGAACTGGCACAAAAATTGGAGTTAAACGCCCAAACTGGCACAAAAGCTGGTGTTTAACTCTAGAAAATGTCTCTACACATGAAAGCTTCAATGCTCAGCCCAAGCACACACCAAGTGGACCCCGGAAGTGGATTTTTACGTCATTTACTCATTTCTGTATACCCTAGGTTACTAGTTCACTATTAATAGGACCTTTTGACATTGTATCTGGACTTCATGACACATTACACGTTTCTTATTGTATCTTCTACGGCATGAGTCTCTAAACCCCATGGTTAGGGGTGAGGAGCTCTGTTGTGTCTTGATGGATTAATGCAATTACTACTATTTTTCATTCAATCACGCTTGCTTCTATTCTAAGATATCACTTGTTCCTAAACTTGATGAATGTGATGATCCGTGACACTCATCATCATTCTTACCTATGAACGTGTGCCTGACAACCACCTCCGTTCTACCTTAGATTGAGTAGATATCTCTTGGATTCTTTAATCAGAATCTTCGTGGTATAAGCTAGAACTGATGGCGGCATTCAAGAGAATTCGGAAGGTCTAAACCTTGTCTGTGGTATTCTGAGTAGGATTCAAGGATTGAATGACTGTGACGAGCTTCAAACTCCTGAAGGCTGGGCGTTAGTGACAGATGCAAAAGAATCATTGGATTCTATTCCGACCTGATTGAGAACCAACAGATGAATAGCCGTGCTGTGACAGAGCACGTTGAAAATTTTTACTAAGAGGATGGGAGGTAGCCATTGACAACGGTGAAACCCTACATACAACTTGCCATGGAAGGGGCCTTGCGTGCTTGAAGAAGAAGACAGTAGGAAAGTAGAGATTCAGAAGATAGAGCATCTCCAAAACCTCAGCCTGTTCTCCATTACTGCAAAACAAGTATTTATTTCATGTTCTTTTACTCATCACAATTAAATCTGAGAATTATTGATATCCTGACTAAGAGTTACAAGATAACCATAGCTTGCTTCAAGCCGACAATCTCCGTGGGATCGACCCTTACTCACGTAAGGTATTACTTGGACGACCCAGTGCACTTACTGGTTAGTTGTGCGGAATTGAAAACGTGTGATTGCAATTTCGTGCACCAAGTTTTTGGCGCCGTTGCCGGAGATTGTTCGAGTTTGGACAACTGACGGTTTATCTTGTCGCTTATATTAGGACTGTTTTATTTTTGTTGGTTTAGAGTTTTTTATTTGAGTTTAGTTTCATATTTTAAGTTTGGTGTCAATTGCATGCTTTTGTTTTCTTTTAATTTTTCGAATTTGCATGTTCTTAGTCCTTTCTTGATCCTTAAAAATTCTAAGTTTGGTGTCTTCTTTGTGTTTTC
>NC_029774.3:18466707-18467817 GCF_000817695.3 Arachis duranensis | reverse complement strand
AGCAAATACCTTCTTATGCTAAGTTCATGAAAGAGATCTTAAGTCATAAGAAGGATTGGAGAGAAACTGAAAAAGTATTTTTCATTGAAGAATGCAGTGCAGTCATTCTGAAAAGCTTACCAGAAAAGCTTCAAGATCCAGGAAGCTTTATGATACCATGCACATTAGAAGGTGCTTGCACCAAGACAGCTCTATGTGACCTTGGAGCAAGTATCAATATAATACCTGCATCCACTATCAGAAAGCTTGGGTTGACTGAAGAAGTCAAACCAACCCGGATATGTCTCCAACTTGCTGATGGCTCCATTAAATATCCATCAGGCATAATTGAGGACATGATTGTCAAGGTTGGGCCATTCGCCTTTCCAACTGACTTTGTAGTGTTGAAAATAGAGGAGCACAAGAGTGCAACTCTCATTCTAGGAAGACCTTTCCTAGCAACTGGACGAACTCTTATTGATGTACAAAAAGGGGAAATAACCCTGAGAGTCAATGAGGATGAGTTCAAGTTGAATGCTGTCAAAGCTATGCAGTATCCAGACACATCAAATGACTGCATGAGCACTGATATTATTGACTCTTTGGTGGAAGAGATCAATATGGCTGAAAGTCTAGAATCAGAGCTAGAGAACATCTTCAAGGATGTTCAGCCTAATCAGGAAGAACCAGAAGAAAGATGTTCAGCCTAATCTGGAGGAACCAGAGAGAATAATAGAACCTCTGAAAATCCCTCAGGGAGAGGAGAAACCTCCCAAACCCGAGCTCAAACCATTACCACCATCCCTGAAATATGCATTTCTGGGAAAAGGTGATACCTTTTCAGTAATCATAAGCTCTACCTTAGAGCCACAGGAAGAGGAAGCACTAATTCAAGTGCTAAGGACACACAAGACAGCTCTTGGATGGTCCATAAGTGATCTTAAGGGCATTAGCCCAGCAAGATACATGCACAAGATCCTATTGGAGGATGATGCCAAACCAGTGGTTCAACCACAAAGGCGGCTAAATCCTGCCATGAAGGAGGTGGTGCAGAAAGAGGTCACTAAATTACTAGAGGCTGAGATTATTTATCCTATTTCTAATAGCCCCTGGGTGAGCCCTGTCCAAATT
>NC_029774.3:18451468-18466445 GCF_000817695.3 Arachis duranensis | reverse complement strand
ACTTGCCCTTCTGGCGTGTTTGCCTACAGAAGAATGCCTTTTGGTCTGTGTAATGCACCTGCAACTTTTCAGAGATGCATGCTATCAATCTTCTCTGATATGGTGGAGAAGTTCCTGGAAGTCTTCATGGATGACTTCTCAGTATATGGAGACTCATTCAGCTCCTGTCTTAACCATCTAACACTTGTCCTGAAAAGGTGCCAAGAGACTAACCTGGTCTTAAATTGGGAGAAATATCACTTTATGGTGACTGAAGGAATTGTCCTTGGGCACAAAATTTCAAGCAAGGGAATAGAGGTGGATCAAGCAAAGGTAGAGGTAATTGAAAAAATACCACCACTTGCCAATGTTAAGGCAATCAGAAGCTTTCTGGGGCATGCAGGATTCTACAAAAGGTTTATAAAGGATTTTTCAAAAATTGCAAAATCTCTAAGCAACCTGCTAGCCGCTGACACACCATTTGTGTTTGACACACAGTGTCTGCAAGTGTTTGAGACCCTGAAAGCCAAGCTGGTCACAGCACCAGTCATCTCTGCACCAGACTGGACATTGCCATTCGAACTAATGTGTGATGCCAGTGACCATGCCATTGGTGCAGTGTTGGGACAGAGGCATAACAAGCTTCTGCACATCATTTATTATGCTAGCCGTGTTCTAAATGATGCACAGAAGAATTACACAACCACAGAAAAAGAGTTAGTTATAGTGGTCTATGCCATTGACAAGTTTAGATCCTATTTAGTATGATCAAAAGTGATTGTGTACACTGACCATGCTGCTCTTAAATACTTACTCACAAAGCAGGATTCAAAACCCAGGCTCATAAGGTGGGTGCTGCTTCTGCAAGAGTTTGATATAGAAATAAGAGATAGAAAAGGGACAGAGAACTAAGTGGCTGATCATCTGTCCCGAATAGAACCAGTAGCTGGGGCGTCCCTCTCTTCTACTGAGATTTCTGAGACATTTCCAGATGAGCAACTCTTTGCCATTTAGGAAGCTCCATGGTTTGCAGACATTGCAAATTATAAAGCTGTGAGGTTCATACCCCAGGAGTACAGCAGGGTGCAAAGAAAGAAATTAATTTCAGATGCCAAGTACTACCTATGGGATGAACCATATCTCTTTAAGAGATGTGCAGACGGAATGATCTGCAGATGTGTACCTAGAGAGGAAGCACAAAAGATCATGTGGCATTGCCATGGATCACAGTATGGGGGACATTTCGGAAGTGAGCGAACAGCCACTAAGGTCCTCCAATGTGGCTTCTATTGGCCTACTCTCTATAGAGATGCCCGAGAGTTTGTGCGTAACTGTGACAGTTGGCAAAGAGCTGGTAACTTGCCTCATGGGTATACCATGCCTCAACAAGGGATCTTGGAGATTGAATTGTTTGATGTATGGGGTATTGACTTCATGGGTCCGTTCCCACCATCATACTCAAATACTTACATTCTGGTGGCAGTGGACTATGTATCTAAATGGGTAGAAGCAATTGCTACACCCACTAATGATACTAAGACCGTGCTGAAATTCCTCTAGAAACACATCTTCAGCAGGTTTGGTGTTCCCAAAGTACTAATCAGTGATGGGGGCACTCATTTCTGCAATAAACAGCTGTACTCTGCTATGGTCCGATATGGAATTAGCCACAAAGTAGCAACTCCGTATCATCCACAGACAAATGGGTAAACTGAAGTCTCTAACAGAGAGCTAAAAAGAATCCTAGAATGGACTGTAATTGCCCGTAGAAAGGATTGGGCAAAGAGCTTGGATGATGCTCTATGGGCATACAGAACAGCATTCAAGACTCCTATAGGAACCTCTCCATACCAACTTGTGTATGGCAAGGCCTATCATCTGTCCGTGGAACTGGAACATAAAGCCTATTGGGCAACCAGATTCCTAAACCTAGATGCTAAGTTAGCTGGTGAAAAAAGATTACTCCAGCTAAATGAGCTAGATGAATTTAGACTCAGTGCCTTTGAAAATGCAAAAATTTATAAGGAAAAGGCAAAGAAGTGGCATGACAAGAAGTTGTCATCCAGAGTCTTTGAGCCAGGACAAAAAGTTCTGCTCTTCAACTCCAGGCTCAGACTATTCCCAGAAAAACTTAAATCTCGGTGGAGCGGTCCGTATGTGATTACAAGAGTGTCACCATATGGATATGTTGAGCTTCAGGATATTGATTCTGATAAAAAGTTCATTGTTAATGGACAGAGGATCAAACATTATCTTGAAAGCAATTTTAAGCAAGAATGCTTAAAACTGAGGCTTAAATGAATCTCAGTAAAGGTCCAGCTAAAGACAGAAAAGAAGCGCTTGCTAGGAGGCAACCTAGTCATTAGCAGGTTATCTGTTTTGTTTAATAAAAATTTGATACATATTCTCAAAGGGCGATCATCAAAATTGAAGGAATTCACAGAGTTACAGAAGGATTCAGTGCAAAAAGCAGAGAAAAGGAGCTTGCTGGTGAAAAAATGCTAGTAAGGGGTACTCTGGGCGTTAAACGCCAGAATGGGCACCATTCTGGGTGTTTAACGCCAGTAAAGGTACCATTTTGGGCGTTAAACGCCAGAATGGGCACCATTCTGGGCGTTTAACGCTAGGTGTGCAGCATCCTGGGCGTTTAGCAAAACACCCAGTGATGAAGGGGTTTCTGGCGTTTAACGCCAGCCAGGGTACCTGGCTGGGCGTTAAACGCCCATAATGGCCAACATTTGGGCGTTAAATGCCATAATGGATACCATTCTGGGCGTTTAACGCCAGATAGGTGGGGGACAGCGATTTTGCTTTCCACTTCAAATTTTTTCAAACTTTCCTGTTTTGATCCATAATTTTCTACATAAACACATTCCAAACTTTCATCATTCACCTTCAAATTTTCAAAATTAAAATCATTCTTCAAATCTCTTTCAAATCCTTTCCAAATCTTCTTCAAAAACTCAAATATCTCTCAAATTCTTTCCATATCTTCTCAAATCTCCTTCAAAATTTTCGAAATATCTCCCCCCTCCCTTATAAATATTCGTTCGGCCACCCCTCCTTCCCCACCATTCGAATTTGCTCTCCTCCTCTCTCTCCTCTTTCTTTTCTTTTGCTTGAGGACAAGCAACACTCTAAGTTTGGTGTGTTTTTCTGTGATCACTAAGCTAAGGCTCATCAAGATCATGGCTCTCAAAGGAAAACAAACCAATTCTAGAGGTAAGAAAGAGAATGCTCCAAAGGATCTTTGGAGTCAAGAGAGGTTCTTAACCAAAGAACATGCAGACCATTTCCACAAAATAATGGGTCTAAGGTCAGTGATCTCGGAAGTTAAATTTGATCTGAAAAAAGATGAATATCCAGAGATCCAAGAGCAAATTTGAAACAGAGGATGGGAAGTTCTAACCAACCCTGAGACAAAGGTTGGAAGAAACATGGTTCAGGAATTCTACTCAAATTTGTGGCTGACAGATAAGCAGAGAATGACTGAACTGCTTTTCATACCTATAGAACCATGGTCAGAGGGAGAATTATTTACTTCCATCTGGACAAAATAAGAGAGGTCTTCAAATTGCCTCAACTACAAGATGATCCTGAATCCTTTAATAGGAGAATGGTGAGAGTAGATAAGGGGTTGGATCAAGTTCTAGAGGACATATGCCTCCCTGGAACCAAGTGGATGACCAATTCAAAAGGTGTCCCAAACCAACTCAAAAGGGGAGATCTCAAACCAGTTGCAAGAGGCTGGTTGGACTTCATAGGGCGTTATATCTTGCCCACTAGTAACCGTTATGAGGTTACTATCAAGAGAGCAGTGATGATTCATTGCATTATGCTGGGAAAAGAAGTGAAGATTCATCATCTGATTGCTTGTGAGATTTACACAATTACAAACAAGAACTCCACTGAAGCTAAACTGGCTTACCCAAGCTTAATCTCTTTGCTATGTAAAGATGCTGGGGTGAGGATGGGAGTAGATGAATTTATCCCAATTGAGCACCCAATCACCAAGAAGTCAATGGAAGGACAAATGCAAGATAACTCTATCAAAAGGAGGGCGCAGGAGTTCCTCCCTGAACTTCCTGAAATTGACTACTGGACTTGCCTAGAAGCATCTGTGGCCAAGCTGCAAGAAGTTATGAAACAAATTAAGGAAGAACAGCAGAATCAAAACTGCATGCTCTGCAAATTGCTGAAGGAACAAGAGAAGAAGGGGCGTGAGCTACAGGAGCTGAAGCGCCAGAAGCTCTCCCTTGAAGGGTCAAATACCCCACGAGTTGAGGGAGCATCCACTTCTCAAGATCAAGGTTGTTGAGTCCTAACTCTGTGATAATCTCTATTATTAAGAGTCTATTTTAGAGTCATTTAAAATTTTGATTTCTAGTACTATTAGTCTTATCTTATATCTATTTTTGAGTCTTGTTCTTAATTCATGATTAATAAAATTTAAGGTTCATGTCTTAAAGCTATAAATGTCCTATGAATCCATCACCTCTCTTAAATAAAAAATGCTTTAATCACAAAAGAACAAGAAGTACAGGATTTCGAATTCATCTCTGAAACTAGTCGAATTAGTTTAATGTGGTGACAATACTATTTATTTCCTGAATGAATGCTTTAACAGTGCATTGACAATACATTTTGTTTTCTGAATGAATGCTTGAACAGTGCATATGTCTTTTGAATTTGTTGATTAAAGAATGTTAAACTTGTTGGCTCTTGAAAGAATAATGGAAAAGGAGAAATGTTATTGAGGATCTAAAAAATCATCAAATTGATTCTTGAAGCAAGAAAAGGCAGTCAAAAATTTTTTTTAAAGAGATCCAAGGCAAAAAGAGTATGCTTAAGAACCCTGGACACCTCTGATTGGGGACTCTAGTAAAGCTGAGTCACAATCTGAAAAGGTTCACACAGTCATGTGTCTGTGGCATGTATGTATCTGGTGGTAATACTGGAAGACAAAGTGCTTAGGGCCACGGCCAAGACTCATAAAATAACTGTGTTCAAGAATCAACATACTACACTAAGAAAATCAATAATACTATCGGAATCCTGAGTTTCTATGGATGCCAATCATTCTGAATTTTAAAGGATAAAGTGAGATGCCAAAACTGTTCAGAAGCAAAAAGCTACTAGTCCCGCTCATCTAATTGGAGCTAAGTTTCTTTGATATTTTGGAGTCTATTCTAATTGGAGCTAAGTTTCTTTGATATTTTGGAGTCTATAGTATATTCTCTTCTTTTTATTCTATTTTGATTTTCAGTTGTTGGGGACAAGCAACAATTTAAGTTTGGTGTTGTGATGAGCAGATAATTTATACGCTTTTTGGCATTGTTTTTAGTATGTTTTCAGTATATTTTAGTTAGTTTTTAGCATGTTTTTATTAGTTTTTAGTTAAAATTCACTTTTCTGGGCTTTACTATGAGTTTGTGTTTTTTCTGTGATTTCAGGTATTTTCTGGCTGAAATTGAGGGACCTGAGCAAAAATCTGATTCAGAGGCTGAAAAGGACTGCAGATGCTGTTGGATTCTGACCTCCCTGCACTCGAAGTAGATTTTCTGGAGCTATAGAAGCCCAATTGGCGCGCTTTTAATTGCTTTGGAAAGTAGCTTTCCAGCAATGTATAATAGTTTATACTTTGCCCGAGATTTGAAGGCCCAAACTGGCGTTGCAAATCAGCTTCAGAATTTCTGGCGTTTAACGCCGGAACTGGCACAAAAATTGGAGTTAAACGCCCAAACTGGAACAAAAGCTGGCGTTTAACTCCAGAAAAAGTCTCTACACATGAAAGCTTCAATACTCATCCCAAGCACACACCAAGTGGACCCCGGAAGTGGATTTTTACGTCATTTACTCATTTCTGTATACCCTAGGTTACTAGTTCACTATTAATAGGACCTTTTGACATTGTATCTGGACTTCATGACACATTACACGTTTCTTATTGTATCTTCTACGGCATGAGTCTCTAAACCCCATCGTTGGGGGTGAGGAGCTCTGCTGTGTCTTGATGGATTAATGCAATTACTACTGTTTTTCATTCAATCACACTTGCTTCTATTCTAAGATATCACTTGTTCCTAAACTTGATGAATGTGATGATCCGTGATACTCATCATCATTCTTACCTATGAACGTGTGCCTGACAACCACCTCCGTTCTACCTTAGATTGAGTAGATATCTCTTGGATTCTTTAATCAGAATCTTCGTGGTATAAGCTAGAATTGATGGCGGCATTCAAAAGAATCCGGAAGGTCTAAACCTTGTCTGTGGTATTATGAGTAGGATTCAAGGATTGAATGACTATGACAAGCTTCAAACTCCTGAAGGCTGGGCCTTAGTGACAGACACAAAAGAATCACTGGATTCTATTCCGACCTGATTGAGAACCGACAGATGAATAGCCGTGCTGTGACAGAGCGCGTTGAACATTTTCACTGAGAGGATGGGAAGTAGCCATTGACAATGGTGAAACCCTACATACAGCTTGCCATTGAAGGGGCCTTGCGTGCTTGAAGAAGAAGACAGTAGGAAAGCAGAGATTCAGAAGATAGAGCATCTCCAAAACCTCAGCCTGTTCTCCATTACTGCAAAACAAGTATTTATTTCATGTTTTTTACTCATCACAATTAAACCTGAGAATTATTGATATCCTGACTAAGAGTTACAAGATAACCATAGCTTGCTTCAAGCCGACAATCTCCGTGGGATCGACCCTTACTCACGTAAGGTATTACTTGGACGACCCAGTGCACTTGCTGGTTAGTTGTGCGGAATTGCAAAAGTGTGATTGCAATTTTGTGCACCAATAGTCACAGTACAGGATTTTGTTGTCGCATGTTCGCTCCTTCAGTTGTTGGGACTTCGAGGGGATGTTCTGCTATATGGGTGGTCGGTTGGGGGCGGCGGATTTGAAATGATATTTTGGGGTCTCTTTGGATGACTGGTTGTTTCGTGGTGTCGTGTTTCTGTGGTGCCGTTTATTGGCTGCCACGACTTGTCTTACCTTTTTGTCATATGTAATCCCTTGCTTTGTTCTGAATTTCATGCATTATCCAGTCCGGCTTGGTTGTGAGGTATTTTTGGTAGTCCTTGTCATTAACCCGTTGGTCAGACATGGGCTAGCCACTAAGTCCATAAGCCTGTCAACTGTTAGACATTCGTTGTTGAATCGGTCTAGGTACTTCCTTCTGGGTTTGTCATATCATTGTGTGACTTCGAGCAGGACGATCAGGTGTTTTACTTTCGCAATCGTAGTGGTGAATTGTGCCATGAACTTTCAGAATATGTCGTCAAAACTGGCTACAAGCCATTCAGGAGGGTGTTGAACTACTTGATTGCTGGGCCGGCTAGGGTTACCGGAAAGGACCTACATTGAACTGCATTGGCAACTCCTTCTAGGTTCATCCTAGCCTCAAAGGTCATTAGGTGTTCCTACGGGTCTTTGGTATCGTCATACTTCATATCAGTCGGCTTGTCGAAGCCTTTTGGTAACTTAGCTCTTAGGATTCTCTCAGTGAATGGGGTAGCTCCTATTATCACATGTCTGTTCTTTCTCCATTTAGAGTTTCTTTGGTGTCTCTGTTCGTCATCATAGCGCTCGCCCTCGGGCTCCTAGGAAAAGCTACGGTCCTGGCATCTACCGTGACGTCGGCTAAGCGATCTCTCGTTCTTGGTTTCTCGCTGTAAGGGACTCCTAGAGGTTGCTTGGCTTGCGTGCTCTGGGTGGTAGCACTCTTTGGAAGCTACTTAGCCTTATAGGGATTGCACCCTTTGGTAGAGCTCCTGAATCATTCGGATCGCCTTTTCTCCTAGGCCATCGGCCTTCTGGCTTCGTCGGGTTGGCGGTCATTCTCTCGTGGTTGCTGTCTGTCAGGGGTTAGCCAGACTTGCACGGTGCTGGATATCCTTCTGCGGGTCTAGTTTGTCAGGTTTCATGGGTTTGGCTCGTGGTGATGGCTTGAGGACCTCTCCTCGAGTTCTTCTGGCATGCCACCAAGATTTGACAGATCCTCACATACGGTGCCAATATACAGAACTTCGCTGGTACGGGTTGAGAGGAGGATTAGAGATTTGTTTGTCCTTGATGGTAACTGGGTCGAACTCCTGGAGCAGCGGGAGTGATACCTGGAAAGACACTCCGACGCTCAAATCAAAATGGATCTAAGAGGTATAGGTCAAAAATAAGAATATGTAATATACCTAGGGGAGTTCCTGACTTCTTTATATAGTTTGTAATTATTATCTTATCTTATCTTGTGGGCTAAGATAAGAAAATTATTTGAATTTTGAATGTTAGTTAGAAATTTATGACTACTAGACCGGTCTAGACTGGGATGGTGATCCATACCCGAGTAACCGAATTGTGGCTGCTCCGATTTGTAGCCTAAGGATCGAGTCTAAAACACATATCTAAAGAAAAAAGTCTCAAAAAGAGGGGGGAGGGGGGAAGGTCTAAAAATGTAAAAATTACAATAAAAACTCACAGAATACTCCTTGTTATGGTCAAATGACCAACAAAATGTTAAATATATGTTCCCTCAGAAGCACGTGTCACATGATGAATAATATTCATCAATTCAATAGGCCATGGAACAATCCTAAATAATGATGTGAAAAAATTAGTTGTTTGACAATAAACAAGAAGAGGGATGTCGTCATCGGATAGGTGTCCAAGATGTCTTTCTAGCCAGGAATCGGTTTTACATTGTATTCGGGATTGTCCAAAAGCTCAGCTTGTCTGGCATAGGTTGGATATTTCTTGTCATCCTTTGGATTTGAAGAATTGGTTCTTGTATCATAGCAGAGAGCATCCGTTCAAGTTCTTTTCGGGACTTTGGTGGATATGGCGATTGATGACTGGTCATCATATACCCATTTTTCAAGCTAATTTCACTTGTTTTATTAGTCTTTATGCACTTTCTTGCATCCTAAGTAAGTGGTTTGGAGTGAAAATGCATAACTTCTTTAAATCAAACAACCACCATGAAATTAATGTTAACTCATGAGGTTTAAGCTGAATTTAATTGATTTTTAATTGATTTATAAGCCTTGTGAATTTAGTGATACTTGGAGTGGTTGTTTTGGTTTATTGTAGGTGAAGAAAAGAAGAAAAGAGGAAGCGTGGCTTAAGGAAGCGTGGCCCAAGAGAGAAAAAATGTGGCGCATAAATGGAGGAAGCAAGCATTGCCCTCCACAAGGGCACACTGCCCTCTAGGAGGGCAACATAAGGGAACAAGGCTTGAAAGGCAACTCTGCCCTGCCCACGACAAGGGCAGAGCACAAATTAGATGCCATGAATCAAGAAGAACAAAACATTGCCCTGCCCTCCTCAAGGGCAGTATCGGGCTTACCAAGGGAAGAAATTCAAAGAAAAAGTTCACCTATGCTTGCCACAAGAATCGAACACGGCACCATGAGGAAGCAAGGAATTAAGCCTCACTTTGGTACTAAGAGAACCAAGGAAAATAGGTAGCGTATGTGTCACCCGAGTTTCGAACACGGGGCTTCAATTTCCGGAGGGCAGGGAAGCATTTTGTTGTGGCACGGTCAGTGCACCATTCTGGCGCACCAAGGGGGCTTCGGCAGCATCAATCTGGCGCACGGGCATCAAATCTGGCGCACCAAAAATTTTTGCCCTGCCCTCCGCAAGGGCAGGGCAGCATCCTGCAGCACCTAAACGCGCACACAAGCACCAGCACGCACCATTTTCTGCCCTGCCCTCCACAAGGGCAGGGTAGCCTCCTGGAAGCAATTTTTCATGGGCCAAAAATTGAATTAAAAATCTAATTTAATTCATTTCTTCACCAAATCAAAAGCCCATCCAAATCCCAAGATCCAAGAATAGAAAGTGTATAAATAGGAGCTAGTTTGATGTAATTAGGACCTTTTACTTGACTTTTGAATTTTGCACTTTCTTTGGAGCTTTGAATTTTGCAACTTTTCTTTGAGAAACTTGACCGAGATTTCTGAGAATTTGGAAGGAGAATTGATCTCTCTTCTTCCTGGTTCTTGCTTGGGTATTTTTACTTTTTTTGTTTGAGTCTTGGGTGCTAAGAATTGAGGAAATTCTGTCTCAATCTCCACTCAAGACCTCTTTAATTTCTCTTCTGCATAATTGAATTCAAACACATTCCCTTTACTGCTTCTTCTTCAATTTCTTGTTAATTGCTTTGTGAACTTGGATCTGGGAAGGCAATTGAGATCTAGGCTTTGCTACCTAGTCTCTGGAGTCCTGAGATCACATTTTCCTTTTGGTTCTTCTGTGAACCTCTGCTGCACTTAATTTCCTTACTGTTTGAGTTCTAATCGCTTCTGGTTCAATTTCTGTTCTATCAATTGTTGCCATTCAATTTTTCTTTGCTTAGATTCTGATATCCCAGTCCTCAAATCCCTTTTTCATTCAAGCAATTTATATTCCTTGCACTTTAAGTTACTGCAATTTACATTTCTTGCAATTTAAGTTTCAGTCATTTAATTTCTTGTTCTTTAAGATTCAGTCCTTTTACTTTCAGTTCCTTTTAATTTCTGCAATTCTTCCCTTCCCCCTTTACATTTGTTGTTATTTACTTCCTATCAAATACAAATCATTCAATCAATACTCGATTTGCTTGACTAAATCAACCACCGAACTAAAATTGCTCAATCCTTCAATCCCTGTGGGATCGACCTCACTCATGTGAGTTATTATTACTTGATGCGACCCGGTACACTTGCCGGTGAGTTTTGTGTCAGATCGTTTTTCGCACATCAAGTTTTTGGCGCCGTTGCCGGGGATTGAATTAGATTGACAATGATTAAGTGAAGTGGAGGTCTAGATCAAGCACTTTTGCTTTTCTGTTTCTCTAACACACTAACTGTTTGTATTTTTGCTTAAATTAACTAAAAATTCATTCTAGCAATAGATTGAAGTTTCATTGGTTTTCTGGATCTGTGTGTTTCTTATTGTGTGTTTGTATGTCAGGTACAGGAAGAGCCTCCCCTATTCTCTCTGAAATTGATCAAAGAACTCTTCGAAGAATAAGAAGAGCTGAAAGAGGGAAGAACGTCATTGGAGAGGAAGAATTTGAGGAGGAATTCCAAGAAATGGAAGGAGATCCATCAAATCCCAATCAACCAGAAGGAGGAGCCAACAATAACCCACAACAAAGAAGAGTACTGGCTTCCTACACATTTGCAAACGCTAGACATTGTGGGAGTAGCATTCTTCCCCCCAATGTCAATGCAAACAACTTTGAATTAAAGCCACAGCTCATCACACTGGTCCAAAACAACTGTTCTTTTGGAGGAGGGCCATTGGAGGATCCGAATCAACATTTATCTACCTTCTTGAGGATTTGTGACACTGTCAAAACCAATGGTGTGCCTCCTGACAGTTACAAGTTGTTGCTCTTTCCATTCTCTCTCAGGGACAAAGCCACTCAATGGCTAGAAATGTTTCCAAAGGAAACTATCAACACTTGGGATGACTTGGTGAGCAAGTTCCTTGCCAAATTTTATCCCCCTCAAAGAATCATAAGATTGAAGACTGAGGTGCAGACATTCACTCAAATGGAAGCTGAGAATTTATATGAAGCATGGGAAAGGTATAAGGCACTATTGAGGAAATGTCCACCAGAGATGTTTACTGAGTGGGATAAGTTGCAAAACTTCTATGAAGGACTTACTCTGAAAGCTCAAGAAGCACTTGATCACTCAGCTGGAGGCTCATTATAACTCATGAAAACTACAGAGGAAGCTCAAAACCTCATTGATATGGTGGCCAACAACCAATACTTCTTTGCTCATCAAAGACAACGCCAACCATCACAAAGAAGAGGAGTAATGGAGTTAGAAGGAGTGGATTCAATTCTAGCTCAGAACAAGATGATGCAGCAGCAGATTCAACAACAGTTTGAGCAAATGGCCAAAAGAATTGATGGCCTGCAAGTAGTAGCAGTGAGCACCACAAGCCAACCATCAACCACATGGGTGCAAAGTGAAAAAACTCAAGAGGAGCAACAGCAAGAGCAAGTCCAGTACATGCACAACCAAAATCCTGGAACAAATGAAGTCTATGGTGATACCTACAATCCATCTTGGAAGAACCATCCCAACCTCAGATGGGGAGACAACCACAATCAAAGCCAACAACCATGGCAAAGAAACTCAAGTCAGAACAATTGGAAAAGCACAAACCACAACCCCCAGCCAAACACTAACCAAATTACATACAGAAAACCACAAAATAATTACCCCAACTCCAACCATCACCTACCCAATAACCACCCAACTAACCAAAGCACTTACCATCATCCAACAATATCCCAAAACCAACCCATCTCACAAGAATCTCAGAAGATCACTAATCTAGAGCTGCTCATGGAGAAAATGATGAAGAACCAAGAATTGACAACAAAGAACCAAGAAGCCACCATGAAGAACTTAGAAAGGCAAATTGGACAAATCTCCAAACAGATTTCTGTTGAAAAACCATCAAGCTCACTACCAAGTGACACCATTCCTAACCCAAAGGAAGAATGCAAAGTTGTGCAACTAAGGAGTGGAAAGATGTTAGTGGATGATAACCAAGGAGCAACCAAGAAACTTAAGGAGAATGACAATGAGCCAACAAAGAATGATGAAGCCATCAACAAGGACATGACAAGCAAGAATGTCCCAGAAAAACTCACAGAGGAAAACAACCAACCACAGAATCTGAAGAAGGGAAAGCAGATCATGGAAGAACGGAATCCAAGACAACATTAAGGGGAGAAAAGCTTGACACCCCCACTACCTTATCCTCAAAGATTCCACAAAGAGACAAAGGATCAGCATTTCCACAAATTTCTTGAGACTTTCAAGAAGCTGGAAATCAACATACCTTTGGCTGAGGCATTGGAACAGATGCCTCTGTATGCCAAGTTCTTAAAGGAGCTCATCAACAAGAAGAGAAGTCGGAATGAGAAGGAGACTGTAATGCTTAGTGAAGAATGCAGTGCACTCATCAAAAAGGGACTCCCTCCCAAGCTTGAAGATCCTGGAGGTTTCTTCCTACCCTGCACTATTGGAAGCCTACTCATCAATAAGGGGATGTGTGACTTAGGAGCAAGCATAAATCTAATCCCATCTTCTTTAGTGAAAAAGCTTGGCATAGAGGAGGTGAAGCCAATACAGATGTCCTTGGAGTTGGTGGACCAATCAGTAGTATATCCTAAAGGGCTGATTGAGAACCTTTTAGTTAAAGTTGACAAGTTCATCTATCCGGCAGATTTTGTGATCCTGGATTCTTCAGAAAATGGAAATGACTCCATAATACTTGGTCGACCATTTTTGGCCACTGCTAGAGCCATTGTGGATATAGAGCAGGGAGAACTAACCCTCAGGATGTATGAGGAGAGCATCACCTTGAAAGTCTTTCCAGAATTACAAAGGAATGAAGAAACAAGCAAGACAAGTAGTGACTTCCTTCCAAAGCAAGCAACCGACAAAGCAGTAGAACAGAAAAACAAGCAGCTGCAAGAAGAAAAAGGAATTCAAAAAGAAGCTGGGATGATAAACAAGAAGGAAGATATCACAACTCAAGTCACTGTCAAAGGAAACATATCAACAAGGAAGAAAAAGAAGAAAAATAAGAAAAAGGCCTACAAAGGGTGGAAGAATAAGAAAATCCCAACTGAAGGATTTGCCAAAGGTGACAAGGTGCAACTAGTGTATCAACAGTTAGGAACAAAAGATTATTACACTGTCAACCAAGTACTTTCTCTTGAGCATATGGAAATTGAGCATCAAGGCACACAGAGAAAGCTTACAGTGAGAGGTGACAAGTTGAGACATCACCAACATCAACCACCCTAAAGGGAGTTCAATGTCAAGCTAGTGACAATAAAAGAGTGCTTCATGGGAGGCAACCCATGATTTAAGATTTCTGTCTTCTCTTTCATCTAATAAGCTATGATTCCCTTGAGTATGATTTTGAACTTTCATATTTGATAAATGCATACTTTATTTTAGAGCATAAGTCAGACTTCTAAGTTTGGTGTCCCTTAAGGCACACTTAATTTTTGCTTTTCAAAAGAAAGGGAGCTATTCTTAGAACATATGAAAAATCATTTTGATGAAGCATATGATCAAACACTAAGTTTGGTGTCTGCATATGTAACACTATTTAACATATCATTTCCCATTCATGAAATCAAAACCATACAGAAGGGGATCATGCATAAATTTTTTTTTTAAAATACATCAATTGTGAAGAATGATTTGCATTGCTAAGCCATCCCCTCAATAAAAGATAAGTTTGGTGTTCACCAACTTTTAGCATCTTTAATTAAGGGACACAATTGACCACGAAAAAAAATATAATAAATAACAATTAAACAAAACAAAACAATTTTTTTTCTTTATTGCAAATAAATTGCCAACGACTATATTAATGTTCTAAGACTATGATGAGCGGATAATTTATACGCTTTTTGGCATTGTTTTTATATAGTTTTTAGTAAGTTTAAAGCTACTTTTAGGGATGTTTTCATTAATTTTTATGTTAAATTCACATTTCTGGACTTTACTATGAGTTTGTGTGTTTTTCTGTGATTTTAGGTAATTTCTGGCTGAAATTGAGGGACTTGAGCAAAACTCTGTAAAAGGCTGACAAAAGGACTGCTGATGCTGTTGGAATCTGACCTCCCTGCACTCGAAATGGATTTTCTGGAGCTACAGAACTCTATTTAGCGCGCTCTCAACGGCGTTGGAAAGTAGACATCCAGGGCTTTCCAGCAATATATAATAGTCCATACTTTATTCGAAGAATGACGACGTAACTTGGCGTTGAACGCCAAGTACACGCTGCTGTCTGGAGTTAAACGCCAGAAAAACGTCATTATCCGGAGTTGAACGCCCAAAACACGTCATAACCCGGAGTTCAACTCCAGGAAAAGCCTCAGCTCGTGGATAGATCAAGCTCAGCCCAAACATACACCAAGTGGGCCCCGGAAGTGGATTTATGCATCAATT
>NC_029774.3:18448684-18450900 GCF_000817695.3 Arachis duranensis | reverse complement strand
GATTGAGTAGAAGCAGTAGGAGAGCAGGCGTCCTTGAGCCATGCAGCATCTCCATCCGCTTATCTGAAATTCCCACCAATGAATCTGCATAAGTGTTCTATCCCTTTTATTATTGCTTTTTTATTTATTATTTATTCCAATAATCACAATTCCCCTTTTTTCTGCCTAACTGAGATTTACAAGGTGACCATAGCTTGCTTCATACCAACAATCTCTGTGGGATCGACCCTTACTCACGTAAGGTTTATTACTTGGACGACCCAGTACACTTGCTGGTTAGTTGAACGGAGTTGTGAATTTAACCAAGAGACACAATAGTTTTTGTGTATATGCTAAAGAGCCAATATTGATGATCACAATTTCGTCCATCAGACTAGATGTTTTGGTTCATGCAGGAGAAAAAGATTGAGACAAAAGCAAGGAGGGGCCACGGCTAGGATAAGCTATGTGAGGATGGTCACATGTGCCTAGAAGAATGCGCTCATGGGGAAGCAGAATTTGCATGCATGCATCATCGAACACCTAAATGCATGCAGCCAATGGGAAGAGGATCCTCGTCAAAGCCTCAACAATGCATGCAGACCGTCCATTCCTTGAACCCCTTAGATGAACAACTCAATCTCAACCCTTCATGAGCACCAACGAGCTCCTTCCTCATTCATTGTGGGTTTGTTGGAAAGCTTGAAGAACCTGCCTATTAATAGCCGTAGCACTAAACGGTTTACACACTCATTCAAGCTACCTTCACATGAAAGCCATAATTCTCTCTACTCCCAAAACTAAAACAATTCCCTTATCTCACACAACAGAACCGAGAATCATCCCAAACACAACACATCTTTCTTCTATTCTCACTTTTCCCTTCATCTCACATCAAATCCAATGGCCTCCTCAAGTTCAAAAAGAAGGCCGGGAAAGGAACCTATGGTAGCCGAACCTCCATCATTTGATGCAAATAAATTTAGATCCCGATTCCATGAAGGGAGATATCATAGGTTCATGGAGACAAAGAATGTCATCTATGAGAAAGGCCTTGAGTTGAGAGACGGGGAATACCCCATCATGAGTCAAATCACTAAAGAGAGAAGGTGAGAACTTTTATGTGCTCCTCTTGTTGACATCAGTGCAGTCATGATCAGGGAGTTCTATGCAAATGCTGTAAAAGAAAACAAAGATAGTGCCCCTTACACAAGTTATGTCAGAGGAGTTGAAGTGAGTTTTAGCCCAGCAGCCATCACAAGGGCCCTAAAGTTGAGAACCATAACTTATGCAGAGCCCAGTTATGAAACCAGATTGCAGATGAAAAACAATCCTGATGAGATCTTGCAGGGGTTATGTGTGGAGAATACAGATTGGAAAAGAGATTCAAAGGGAATTCCAAGTCACTTGAGGAGGAAAAGAGATTCAATTTTAAAAATCTTATCTTTTAAAAATCTTTTTCAAAAATCATATCTTTTTCATTTTTTATACAAATTTCGAAAATTTCAAAAATCTTTTTCAAAATATTTTCAAAAATCTTTTTCTTATCTTTAAATCAAATTTTCGAAAATTAAGCTAACAATTAATGTGATTGGTTCAAAAATTTGAAGTTTGTTACTTTCTTGCTAAGAAAGGTTCAATCTTTAAGTTCTAGAATTTTATCTTGTTGTTTCTTGTTAGTTAAGTAATTTTAAAAATTAAATCTTTTTCAAAATATCTTTTTCAAATATATCTCTTTATCTTTTATCTTATCTTTTTCAAAAATTTTATCTTTTTCAAAATTTGATTTCAAAATATCTTATCTAACTTCTTATCTTCTTATCTTTTTCAAAATTTGATTTCAAATCTTTTTCAATCAACTAACTAACTTTTTGTTTGTTTCTTATCTTTTTCAAAACTACCTAACTACTTTTCCCTCTCTAATTTTCGAAAATATATCTCTCTCTTTTTCAAAAATTCTTTTTGTTTTAAATTTTAATTTTAATTATATCTTATTTTTAATTTTCGAAAATTACTAACCCTTTTTCAAAATTATTTTCGAAATCTCCCTTCTCTCCTCTTCTTCTATTTAATTATTTAATTACTAACACTTCTCTTCACCTCTCTTCATCTAAGAATCCGAATCCACCCTTCTTCATTCTTTTCCCCCTTTCTTCTTCTACTAACATAAAGGAATCTCTATACTGTGACATAGAGGATTCCTCTTTCTTTTCTTGTTTTCTTCTCTTTCATATGAG
>NC_029774.3:18434414-18445769 GCF_000817695.3 Arachis duranensis | reverse complement strand
AACATGTGGCTGCAAATCAAGAGATCCCTGAGATACCTCAGGGAATAAGTTATCCTCCACACAAATATTGGAAGCAACTAAAGGGTAGAAACACCAAAATCACTAGGAATTATTCAACAGAAGCAAGGAAGAGACATAGAGGAGCTCAAAAAGCACCATTGGACCTTCAAGAAGGCGCCACCCTCACTCAGGTGGATTCATTCCTTGTTCTTTATTTCTTTCTGTTTTCGGTTTTTAAATGTTGTGTTTATCTATGTTTTGTATCTTTATTTCATGATCATTAGTATGTAACCATGCCTTAAAGCTATGAATAAAATCCATTAGTCCTTCACTTCTCTTAAATGAAAAATGTTTTAATTCAAAAGAACAAGAAGTACATAAATTTCGAAATTATTATTGAATCTAATTTAATTATATTGATGTGGTGGCAATAATTTTTGTTTTCTGAATGAATGCTTGAACAGTGCATATTTTTGATCTTGTTGTTTATGAGTGTTAAAATTGTTGGCTCTTGAAAGAATGATGAACAAAGAGAAATGTTATTGATGATCTGAAAAAAAATTCATGAAATTGATTCTTGAAGCAAGAAAAAGCAGTGAAAAAAGCAAAAGCTTGTGAAAAAAAAATGGCGAAAAATTGAGAAAGAAAAAGAAGGAGCAGTAGAAAAAGCCAATAGCCCTTAAAACCAAAAAGCAAGGGTAGCAAGGATCCAAGGCTTTGATCATCAATGGATAGGAGGGCCCAAGGAAGTTAAATCCAGGCCTAAGCGGCTAAATCAAGCTGTCCCTAACCATGTGCTTGTGTCATGAAGGTCCAAGTGAAAAGCTTGAGACTGAATGGTTAAAGTCGTGATCCAAAGCAAAAGAGTGTGCTTAAGAGCTCTGGACACCACTAACTGGGGACTTTAGCAAAGCTGAGTCACAATCTGAAAAGGTTCACCCAGTTATGTGTCTGTGGCATTTGTGTATCCGGTGGTAATACTGGAAGACAAAGTGCTTAGGGCCAAGGCCAAGACTCATAAAGTAGCTGTGTTCAAGAATCAACATGCTTAAATAGGAAAGTCAATAACACTATCCAAAATTCTAAGTTCCTAGAGATGCCAATCACTCTGAACTTCAAAGGAAAAAGTGAGATGCCAAAACTGTTCAGAAGCAAAAAAGCTACAAGTCCCGCTCATGTAATTAAATTAATATTCATTGATGTTTTGGTTTATTGTAGGTGAAGAAAAGAAGAAAAGAGGAAGCGTGGCTTAAGGAAGCGTGGCCCAAGAGAGAAAAAGTGTGGCGCATAAATGGAGGAAGCAAGCATTGCCCTCCACAAGGGCACACTGCCCTCTAGGAGGGCAACATAAGGGAACAAGGCTTGAAAGGCAACTCTGCCCTGCCCACGACATGGGCAGAGCACAAATTAGATGCCATGAATCAAGAAGAACAAAACATTGCCCTGCCCTCCTCAAGGGCAGTATCGGGCTCACCAAGGGAAGAAATTCAAAGAAAAAGTTCACCTATGCTTGCCACAAGAATCGAACACGGCACCATGAGGAAGCAAGGAATTAAGCCTCACTTTGGTACCAAGAGAACCAAGGAAAATAGGTAGCGTGTGTGTCACCCGAGTTTCGAACACGGGGCTTCAATTTGGAAACATTGCCCTGCCCTCCGCGAGGGCAGGGCAGCATTTTGTTGTGGCACGGTCAGCGCACCATTCTGGCGCACCAAGGGGGCTTCGGCAGCATCAATCTGGCGCACGGGCATCAAATCTGGCGCACCAAAAATTTCTGCCCTGCCCTCCGCAAGGGCAGGGCAGCATCTTGCAGCACCTAAACGCGCACGCAAGCACCAGCACGCACCATTTTCTGCCCTGCCCTCCACAAGGGCAGGGCAGCCTCTTGGAAGCAATTTTTCATGGGCCAAAAATTGAATTAAAAATCTAATTTAATTCATTTCTTCACCAAATCAAAAGCCCATCCAAATCCCAAGATCCAAGAATAGAAAGTGTATAAATAGGAGCTAGTTTGATGTAATTAGGACCTTTTACTTGACTTTTGAATTTTGCACTTTCTTTGGAGCTTTGAATTTTGCAACTTTTCTTTGAGAAACTTGACCGAGATTTCTGAGAATTTGGAAGGAGAATTGATCTCTCTTCTTCCTGGTTCTTGCTTGGGTATTTTTACTTTTTTTGTTTGAGTCTTGGGTGCTAAGAATTGAGGAAATTCTGTCTCAATCTCCACTCAAGACCTCTTTAATTTCTCTTCTGCATAATTGAATTCAAACACATTCCCTTTACTGCTTCTTCTTCAATTTCTTGTTAATTGCTTTGTGAACTTGGATCTGGGAAGGCAATTGAGATCTAGGCTTTGCTACCTAGTCTCTGGAGTCCTGAGATCACATTTTCCTTTTGGTTCTTCTGTGAACCTCTGCTGCACTTAATTTCCTTACTGTTTGAGTTCTAATCGCTTCTGGTTCAATTTCTGTTCTATCAATTGTTGCCATTCAATTTCTCTTTGCTTAGATTCTGATATCCCAGTCCTCAAATCCCTTTTTCATTCAAGCAATTTATATTCCTTGCACTTTAAGTTACTGCAATTTACATTTCTTGCAATTTAAGTTTCAGTCATTTAATTTCTTGTTCTTTAAGATTCAGTCCTTTTACTTTTAGTTCCTTTTAATTTCTGCAATTCTTCCCTTCCCCCTTTACATTTGCTGTTATTTACTTCTTGTCAAATACAAATCATTCAATCAATACTCGATTTGCTTGACTAAATCAACCACCGAACTAAAATTGCTCAATCCTTCAATCCCTGTGGGATCGACCTCACTCATGTGAGTTATTATTACTTGATGCGACCCGGTACACTTGCCGGTGAGTTTTGTGTCGGATCGTTTTCCGCACATCAGCGAGCAAGGAATAATGACATATTAAATCTCCATGAAACTTGGCCTCCGGAAAAAGTGATTTGTCTTGCATTAACTTCAGAAAAGGAGCTTAGGAATATTTTTGAATTACAACGTATGTCCCTTCCCTCTACTCTAAATGGTTTTTGGAATCCCCATCCATTGGTACTTTTAAGATTAATTGTGATGCTAGTTATTTTGGTTCGGGTGATAGTGTTGGTTTTGCTTGTGTTATTAGAGATTGTAATGGGAGTTGGCAAAGGGGGTGTTTGGGAATGATTGAGAGTAATAGTATTCTTCAAGGAGAATTGTTTGCTATTTGGAGAGGATATCTCTTAGCTTGGGATGTGGGTCAACGAGATGTTATTTGTGAGACGGATTGTGTGGAAGCATTTAATCTTGTTACTCAAGATGGTTTTGGGTTTATTGATCCATTGGTGCTCAAAATAAGAGATATCATGCATTGGAATTGGCGTGTTGACTTTCGTTTGATTATGAGAGATGCAAACACGGTGGCAGATACTATGGCAAAGATGGCGATGAAATTACAACTTTCGCATGTGGAGCTTCTTTCACCTTGGGAAGAATTTAAGAGTAATCTTAAACGGGACTGCCCCTCTATTTAAGCAGTTCCTTATTTTGTTTATTTTGTTTTTCTTTGTTTAATTTATTTCAGTCACAAAAAAAAAACAAGAAGCATGATTAAGTTAAAATTAGAACTTGAATTTTATAAAGAAGCACGTATCTTGACCTAAAATAGTACACCAAATAGGAAAATATTTTCAGTACAAAAATATCTCAAGAGAGGGTTTTGATTTTTCTCTTGGGAAATATAAATAGATGTCTCCCCCATATCTGAGCAAGGTAGTTTATGTAACAATACTGACCCCTGCACGTAGAGTTGGCGAAGCAAAAAATATCAGATAGGATTGGACCAATGCTTTGAGCCATTGGGACAATAATTGGAGAGAATAAAAGGACAGCTGAACTTGTATCCTATAACAATGGGCAAAAGCTAGTCAATGAATATTACTAAGAAGGTGACTTCTATGGTGGCACGAAATTAGATGGTTAAGGATGAATAATATTAATCCCCTATAATATTTAAATATCCGGAAAAAATAGCTATATTTATGACACCAGAAATATTAAATAGTAGAATTTTTAACGTTGAGAAAATTAAAAATATAAGTTACGAGTTTAGGTTTTTGTTGTATTTTTTTTTTAACTCAACAGAAGTCTAAATCGTAATAAATAAAATAAAACCAATCAAATTTATAAAAACTGGATAAAATTGTAAAAGAATCATGACAATGTGAGTAGTATTTTTTTTTAACTAAATCAATTTATTTAATAAATTGTTTTTAGAAATAATATATTTAATTAAAAAACTTGCAGTCTAAATATTTAAATCAAAATAAAAAATTATTTTTTTAAAAATAAGAATTATTTAATTTTATTTTATACATATTTAATAAGAAATTTGTCAATAATAATAATGTGAGATAGCCGCATTTAATTATCTTAACAAGACTCAATTTATAAAAGTCATTATAATAACAATATAATATTGAGTTTAATTTTTTTCCAAGAGCCTATAAATAGACAGGTTTAAGTATTCATATTCTTTGGAGAAAACAAAAAAACACAAATTGATTTTGGAAAAATGGTTATTAATAGTGCATCAAACAAATTTTTTACATTCTTTTTGTGGCTTTATTTTTTATTTCACGTATCAAAATTTATCTTATTTTTTTTATAATTGATTTTATAATAAATAAAAATACTTGGAAGTAACTTTATAATTATAAAAGTTACAATATTATATTATAAAATTTTTTATTTTAAGTATTTAAACAATTAAATACAGATACATAAACGATTATACTTAACTAAATGAATATAAAATATATTTAAATATTATATTAATCTATCAATTTTGTTAGTTATTGCAGACGCAAGCAATGTCAATAGGAAATTGGATCATTGCCATAAAATAATATCATGTGATACTGGATTTTGTCACATTTTATGTATCACACTTAATCACTTTCAATGTTAGGAGTGTAATCTCACAAGTGGTTTCTTTAAAACCCGGTTAATTAACGGCTAATTAACTCATAAATGAGAATTTATTCTAGAAAGCCCTAAATGTGATTTTTATGGCTAAATGTAATAGAGGAGATTGAGACGAGAATTTCGGTACCAATTTTATAGAATTCAGACCAAGATTGGATAGAACAGGCCAAACCGGGCCAACCGAACCCAAAGTGGGCCCTTGGCCCAACATAACTAAATCAAAACCCTAGTTTTCAGCACTCTCTCTCCTCACATAACACTCTTACACACTGAAATTTGGAGGCACAAGAGGGAAGAACACTCTCTCAAGTTCTCTCCCTTGGTTGATCTTCAAAACCTTTACAATTAATCTTGAGGTAAGCTACGTTTTTCTCTTCGAATTTTCAGCTTTGATTTCGAGTTTCATGAGCAAAAATGTTGAGATTTTGGGCTCTTTGATGTTATAGGACCCAACTCTCTTGAAGGAGAAGGTTAATCTTGTCTCTTTGGACCTTGGGTGTGGTAAGATTCTCAACCCTATTATAATTTATTGTTCTAGGATGTTTGGGTATTGAGATGTTGTGTATGGGTATGATGATTATGGCTTAGGTTGTGTATGTGTGAATATTGGAGCTTGATTGGTGACTTTGAAAAGCTTGAAAAGAGCTTTGGTGGTGAAAAATCTGTTCTTGGAGGTGTTGAGGCCTTGAGAGCTTGAGGAAAAGTGGTTTGGAAGTGCTCCGGTTGGGCTTGAAAAATCGGCTAAGGTATGGTTTCGGTTTCTCGTATCTAATACATAATGTGGTAGGAAATACTTAGGCTAGAGACCCTAAGATAGGCATTGAATTATTGGTGTTGTTGAATGGTTGATATATATATGATGTGGTCATATATGTGATGATGATTATTAATGCCTTGATGGTATGATGTATGAGAAATATGTATGTTGTGATATATGCTTGATGATTGGTTATGGTTGAATTGTGGGTTGAACCATGTTGATGGTGAGTATGATATTGATTGTGTACAATGATGATTTATTGGAATTGGTGTTGTTGAAAATTGGTATGAGGAAGAGTATGTGATATGTCAATGTGTTTGGGTTTGAGCCACTTGGGTGAAGTGGGTTAAAATGATGGGATAGTGATTTTGGTGAATTGTGATAAAGTGTCAATGTATGAGTTGAGGAGGCTTGATTTTGAATTTGATATATTTTGATTGATTTCAAAGAAAAGGGATGAAATTGGCATGTTTTGATTGATTTTGAAAAGAGTTGAAAATGGCTTGTTTCGAAAATGGCACTTTGTGGTTTTGTATGAAAAATATAGTTTTTGGGCATACTTTGATGGGACATAACTTAGACTACGGATATCTGTTTTGTGCCAAATCTGTTTAGAAATGAAATTGGATCCGGGATGTCCATGCCGTTCGAAGAACGGGTGAAAAACGATGTAAAATGAGGAAGTTATGTCCGTCGGAAAATTGGGGGTTGAATCTGTGAATTCTGCAGTTTTTAACTTAGAAAATTTTTAGCAGAATGACCCCCCGCGCGTAGGCGCACTTGGCGCGTACGCGCCGTTCTTCTCGAAAGTTCCATCCACGCGTGCGCGTGATGTGCGCGGGCACGCCGAATGTGCTGCACCCAATGCCCAGCCATTTTTCAGAGAGTTGTGCCAGAACTGTGCCAGTTTTGTGCCTAGAGCACGAGAGCACCCACGCGTACGCGTGGTTGACGCGTGCGCGTCGATTGGCTAATTTTCAATCCACGTGTTAGCGTGCATGACGCATACGCGTCGATGAATTTTGTGGCCATCCACGCGTGCGCGTGGAGTGCGCGTACGCGTGGCCCTGTTTTCATCCCAAAGTTGATTTTTGAGTTTTAAAAGCCAAATCTCATACTTCTAAGCCTCTGATCTCACCACTTATGTCTTAAATCATTATGATATGCCTAGCAATTAGAAAATGAGCTAGAGGATATGGTAACTTGCGAGTGAAGCAAGGGAAAAATGAATGATCAATGAGGATCAAAGATGATTATGTGAGAGGCACAGGATGGCGGTGGAAGTGCTTGTTATGCCATGGGCCGAAAGGCCGTAATTGTTAATGAAATGGCTGGTTATGGATTTAACCGTGAGCCAGATGGCTGGTTATGGATTTAACCGTGAGCCGGATGGCTGGATTATTGCCGTGTTACGGCGGAGCCATGATTATGGCTAAGAATAAAAGCATATATATGCTGTTGGATGAATTGTGAATGTTGCACTTTCATTATCGGAGATGAGAGTTTCCCTGGGAGAAAGCAGTGGCTAGCCACCACGTGCTCCAGGTTGAGACTTGAAGCTCTTTTGACCCTATGTCATCAGGGTGGCCAGGCACTGTGAAAGCCCCGGATGAGCTCACCCCCATAAATATTCACCAGTGAGGGTGATGGATATGGATCATGATTATGATCAAGTTTATATTGAGTATAACTCGAGTTGGGGAGACACGACAGAGGGAGAGTCCAATGGTTAGCTACCAGGACTTGTCGGGTTGGCTCTATAACCGACAGATGATATCATCAGCCACTAGGGACAGGCATTCATCATATGCATACTATATGAATTGTTTGAGATTGCCTATTTTACTGCATATTACTTGCTAATTGTCTAAATGCCTTATTTGTTCCTACTTGTATATTTCTTGTCTGATATAACTGTGTTTGCTACATTATACTTCTGCTGGTGGTTAGGAGGTGTGAATGATTTGGAAAGGGAAGTATTAGTTAGACTGAAGAATCTTTAGTCAGTCGCCACATATGGTTTAGCTTGTTTATAAGCTTTGATATTATCTGGAGGAAGTTCTAGGATTGTCATCCGCTTTCCTCTATTATTATGTATTATATATGTAGAAGCTGTTACCATGCTGGGGACCTCTGGTTCTCACCCATGCGGATTTTGTGGTTTTCAGATGCAGGACGTGAGGTTTCCCGCTGAGGCATGCTGGAGACTTCTAGATTTGCGAAGATCCTTTGTTCTCGGGACTATGTTTTGGTTTATATGTTTTGCTTAGATACTTTTATCTCTATTAAATAATACAAACTGAGATGACTCCTCTTATGGGAGATTTTGGAGAATAGGTTTCTGTATTTGTGTCCCTTTGGGTTTTCTTTGGGGTTTTTCTTATTTTTATCATATGTATATATTGCTATATGCTCGGACCGGTTATCTTCGCAACCAGATTTTGAGTCTTGATATTCCTGTTTTTGACACTCCTTTGTATATATATAATCTCGCGTTGGTTTATCCTTATTCGTTACGTTATCGATCGGAGTGTTGCGCTTTTGAGTTGCGATTTTTGTTTACCCCTTTTTCTACAAAGGCTCCTAGTTATAATCAATCATTCATACTACTATACGTACTAAATTTTTATTTTAGAGGTCGTAATACCTTGCCATCTCTGAATTATGACTTAAGCATAAGACTCTGTATGGTAGGGTGTTATAGTTTCTGCTGCCATAGTGATGGTTAACTCAAGTGCTCTTCACCTTATGTTTGATCATTTATATGTATTTTGAATGAACACATCCTTTTATGTATTTCCTGATAAAAATAACAAGTGGAGAATCAATAAAATAAAAAATTATTATAGTTTTTTTACTTTAATACGATATATAATTGATTATTATAAAATTAAATTTTATTACTCTTTTTGTCCAAAATAAATTTTTATTTTTAAATTCAATTTTATCTAAAATAATTAGTTCACTCTTTTATTAGAGATTTTATTAAATAAAAAGAAAGAATAAAATTTGAATAAAAAATTACTTAAATAAAGTAAATCAGATAAGACTCTATTTAGTATGAGGGGTCAAGGTTGCAAATCCTTTTGAATTCTTCTTTGTAGTTGGCGTCGGCCAAGGCAACGCCTTTGTATCTTGGCGTTGCCAACGCCACCTTCACTCCTGCTTCATGGGTCATGGACCATGCTTTTAAGAGCGTGGCCTAAGGTTTCAAAGTGTATCCAAGTTTTAAAGCGTGTCCAAAATTTCTTTTTTTTTCTTCTTTTGAGCTTGTTTTGTACTTTTTATTTTTTTTCCTATCATTTTCTACAAAATTAATCAATTCAAAGAGATCAAAGTAATATATGACTTAAGCACAAAAATATTCCATAATTAAACTTTATTTATTAATCTTTTATAAGAAAAAACATAGAAAAACACAACAGGATCATGCATCACTCTCCATTCAAGTGGACATGACGGCCAAGTTCTCTTTGACCTTAGGGACGAATTTCATACCACGAGTCCCTACATAGCAACCTTTGATAAGAGTGGGGTCAAATGTGCTCATATCAACATCCAATGGTCAGACACAAGTATGATATTCTTTGAAGCTGACATTCATTTGCTAGACATAACAGGGGCTATCATTAGCTTCAATTTCTTCAATTCTTCCATCTTCATCCTATAGCCCTAACTTCTTATTCAAAGTTGAAGAAATTGCCCTTACACCATAGATCCAATCTCTTCCCAAAGGCATATTAAAGGTTGCCTTGGTAGGCACTACTATAAACATTGTTGGTCGTTCAATGCTTCCGACTTTAACCCTGAGTGGGATCATTCCTTGAGCAGTTGTTGACTTACCATTGAATCCAATAACAGCTAAGTTTGTTTTAATCAAATTTTCGACTGTTTTCTGGAATAATAAGAGCATACTTTCAGGTATCAAATTAATTGCTACTCCTCCATCGATCAAGATGCGATTAATCATCGAAGATGATCTTTGGTGATCTCATCAGGCCTTTCAAATAGCCCCTCATTGATCATGCCATTTTTGACAAATTGATATTTATCACCTGGAATTATGTCATTATAGTCTCCTTCGAAACAACTCTAATTTCAATATCTATTTTGAAATATTTATAAATATTTTATTTTTCTAATTATTTTCTAACTTTATTTATTATTCATTTTCAATCAATTATATTAATATACAAATAAATTAAATTAAATATGATAATACTTGTACTAATCAACATAACATTTTAATTTGAGATTAACTTATGTTTAATTTAGTATTATTTTCTGCAAAAAGTAATTATTAGACCGAAAAATAAATATATTAAACCAAAATACTTTTTTAAAATACTAAGATGCAAATAAATGATATTGAAAAATCTTGAAAAAAAGAACGAAATGTAAACTAATAGAAACAAAAACAATAAAAATTTATCCAATATTCAAGTGCATTATCTTCAAATTCTTCCAAAATGATAATTTTTATCTAATTTTTTAATTCTTTTCTTTATCTTAGTCTAAGACGTTAGCTATTGTAATAAGCATATAAATTTATCCATTCTTTCACTAAGAAGGATTACAGCATTTTAAATATCTTTTGTTAAAATATTTGAGATCAACACAAATTCAAGATAATAATTGACTAAAAAACTAATATATTAGAATAAATAACGTAACCATCTAATAATTATATTTTCTTTTAAAATATTACATTTGCCTACAACAATGACAAATTTATTGGTCCAAAGTAATGTACAATATTTTTTTCTATTTTAAAATAGATAATAAAATTTTTATTAAAAAAAATATGATACAATTTATACTTATCCTTTATGTATAAGCACCATTGTATATAATTATTCATGATCTCTATAAAAGTGAGGTAAGTCAAAAAGATGAAGAAAAAGACATACAACCACCTTCGTCAATGTTATTTCATCACTTAATTTTTCAAATCAGAAATAAAATTAAGCACATAAGGAATATAATTTAAACATTAAAAAAACTTAACATATGAAGTGTTATAATAAATTAACTTGTATGACATAAAAATGATAAAATTTAAAATAAAAATTATAAAAGATTAAATAAATAAGAACAAAATAAAAGAAATAGAAGATATAGAGTGGAATAACGAATAATAATATTTTATAGTTTATAGAAAAATCATAGAGTAGAAATGATACATCATACGGAAAAAAGGTTTTATCAAAGAGAAGAGCAACTAGTGAAAAAAATGAGATTCTCTTTTAGCATATATGACTTTTTACAACGAATAAATTATGAAATAAATAAATAGCTAAAATAAAAAAGAAAGGAATAAAATTATATTTTTTAATAAATTAAAAAATATTTACGATCATATAATTAATGGTGGACATATAACTATTAGACAATAAATTACAATAAAATATTAATAAAGATATTAGATTTGATATTAAAATAATAAAAGAAATATAAAAAATAATAAAAATCCAAAATTTAAAATCAAAATGTTTAATATAAAGGAAGAAAATAAAGAAAAACTTTTAGTAAACAACGACTCTAACATTAACATGGCAATGAATTGAATTAAATAATATATATTTGAATTAATTAAGCTAAATAATTTATATAATAAATTAATTA
>NC_029774.3:18425709-18434332 GCF_000817695.3 Arachis duranensis | reverse complement strand
TAGATAGATAATAAATTATATTCATCTGATATTTACAAGAAAAATGGGATTTAGCGGCGGTTTTTATAAGGATTAGCGGCGGTTTTTATAAGGATTAGCGGCGGTTTTAAATCGCTGCAAAACGAATTACTAGCGCTTCAAGAAACAGGGCAAGAAGAAGGCTGCCGAGGACGACACCGGGACAGATGGTTGGGGCGGCCGCCGCCGACGTCACGGACATGCACGGAGGAAGGAGAAGACATGGACAACCCCTTTCACTTTAGCTTCGCGCGCGGGAGCTAAACGGTGAAGAGAGGAGACTAGTGACGAGGAAGAATGACGACATGGACGTGGTGGCTGGAACAGACGGAGGGAAGAGTCATGACGGTGGGGAAGGAGACCAGTGATTGGTGCCATTTATAAGAACTACAATTAATCAAATCGGTTAATTAAGTGGTTATATTGCCCAAATTTGAGGTTTTAAACATCATTTTTGGACTCAGTGGTTCTTTTTCGAGTCAAAAAAATGTGTTTTCTGCGAAAAACCGTAAAAAACTGCAAACCGACAGTTGAACCGGTTTAAGTCTACCCGATGCTGCGCTGGAAAAATTTGAAACAGTCAAAATCCTTAGAAAAACATTAAAAATGGAAAATCGGATGTTAATTTTAAAGGTCTGGCCCGAAGTTGGGCCAAATGGACTAAAAACGCTAACGGGTTAAACCGAGCCCAAGTTGGGCCCAGGTCCAACATATATAAAGGTTCATTTAATGAACCCTAACCTCATAAACACACACACACACACATCCGAAATTGAAAGAGGGATAGGAGAAGAGATTGAACCCTATTCACTTCAATCTTCTCAAGCTCATATCTTGAGCTATAGAGCTCCGATTTGTATGCCGTTGGTGGCTACGCATTTCTTGTGAAGAGCTCTACAAAATCCATCCAAGAAACTCTAGAGGTAAGCTCGAAATCCTCCCATTTCTTCTCTCCAAAATTTTGGGTACCTAGGGTTTTTGATTAAGTGAGTTTTTGTGATTCTTGGTGTTTAGGTTCACTCTAATCCTTACTTAGCTTTGGGTTTTGACATCCAAATCTGTTGAGAAAGGTAAAAGGCTTTGAACTCTTGTGAACTTTTGATTTATGATGAGCCTTAGGTTGATTTTTGGTGATTTATATGTATATAGCTTGATTATTGTGAGTTTGGAGCATGTTGGTGCTTGTTAGAGCTACATTGGTGGTTGGATTTTGGTTGAAAGCTCATTTGGTTCATAAAGGGAATCGGTCAAAGTATGGTTTCGGTTTTTTCTATGTAGTATATAATATTCATAGACACTTAGGCTAGTGACCCATAGGATAGGATTGGATTTGAATGGTTAATGAGTTGTTGGATGTTATTGCATGATGATGTGTGATGAAATGATGATTTTTGAGTTGATATTGATGATTAATAGTGATATAATGAGGATGAATGACTTGTGAAGTTGAGTAGTAGATTATGTTGATAAATGTGATATTAGTATTGATCGATTGGTAATGTAGTTGGAAAAATTGTTAATGAAATTTGATATATGAGGTATATTGATGTTGATGTATGGATGAGTGAAGGTGAAGGAAAATGTGGTAATTTTGGGGTAGTATGACATAGAGGGTTGATTTTGATGAAAAATGGAGTTTGGAATGGTTTGGTTTGGTTTGATTTTGGTTATGTTTTATAAAGGAATTATGGAAATTGTGATTTTGGGAAAAAGTTGAATTTTGGTGAATTTTGTCCGATCATAACTTTTGTCTCGATTTTTAAAATTGGTTGAAATTTGCTTAGAATTGAAGATCTTTAAAAACCCTTTTAATTGATATAAAGTTTGTAAAATTTGGAATTTTGTGGAGGAAGTTATGATCATTCAAAGTTGGTGTTGAAATTTTGAAAATTCTGCAAAGTTACAGAATTCTAAGTTTTCTGGTATGTGCGCACGCACACTCTGCGAAAATTGTGTCCTGTGCACACATACACACTTGTGCATCCACACACGCAGAGGCAGGCAATCTACTTGCAGCACTGGCACAGCTTGTGCGTGCGCACACCAATGGGAAATTGCAACATGTGCGTACGCACAGACCTATGCGCAAGCACACGTTGGGGAGGCCAGTCTGTTGGGGGCACTGGCACAGGTTGTGCGAGTGAACAGACCTTTTTAGTTTGACACCTGTGCGTACGCACACCCCTGTGCGTACGCACGCTTTTAAAAATTTCCTCGGCGTGCGCATGCACACCCCTGTGCGGACGCACACGCCCTGTTTCTCAAATTTTGCTTTGTTTTCAACTATTTCACCTTCCCGACGAGGCTGCAAGCTTCTATAACACCTTTTTAAGAATTTTAGGCATATTTTTGGATATTCAAACATGGGAAAAGATTTAAGGGTTTTAGACGTTATTATTTGAAAAAAAGTTAGCAAACGGAGTACTAGGTTTCTGTTGTATTGGGGAAGGGTTGATGATGTGTGATGAAAGGTCGATGAATGAGATGTGAAAATCAAAAAACTGAAATATGAATGAACAGTGGTTGAATAGAGTCGAGGACTCTGAATGAAGTAATGGATCTATCTTGTACTAAAAGTGTTTTTGAAAACCACTGCATTACTTTTTCGTTAAGATTATGAGACGCTATGCACCCAGCAGGGGCCGAGGTTAGATCCCGCCTGTCGATGTAGCGGCGGCGGCGTAAGGACGGTGGTTCGTCCTGTTTGCACTTAGATGTGAGGTAAGTGGTAATAGATCCCGCTCACATCCCTTCGGATCATCAGAGCGTACAGGCGCAAAACCCTGTATAGTGATCCGAGCACTATATCTCGAGGGTTCCCACACCATGATTCCGAAGGGCAACATCTCCATGGAGATGTGTCGGGTTAGCAGTTGAACCGACAATGTGATATCACAGCCAGTAGGGCAGGCATTCATCATATGTATTTTTTAACTGTTTGTATACTTTGTCGACATGATATTGTTTTCCCTATCTGTATAACATGTCTAATTCCTAATTGTATTAATTGCTATATATGCTTCTACTTGTGTTTTACTTGTATTGTATATACTTGTGCTTTTATTGGGGTTGAGGAGGTTCGGAAGGTGGTGGCGATGAGATCGCATGGCAGATCGGTTGATGAAGGCTGTAGGATAGCGGTGTTTGATTAAAGTATAAATCCCTAAGATAGATTACCCTTTTATGGAGCTACGACTTAAGTTTTGTTAGGGTTTTACATATTATACTTATTTGGTTAGAATGCTTTAAGCTTGAATATTGTGATTGATATGGAGTCTAGGATTGCCTTTGGCGTCTCGGGGTCTTATATCCTACATCACTGGGCACTGTTACCATACTGAAAACCTCTGGTTCTCATACCATATTTCTATTGTTGTTTTAAGATGCAGGTCGTAACCTACCGCGGTGAGTTGTCTGGTTGGTGACAGGAGCGAAGGATCCAGATACCTTCTGAGTCTCTTTTGAGTTATTTTGATTATGTCTCTCACCTTTGTATTTTGTTTTTCCTAGAGACTTGTATTTGAGAGAACAAAAAATTGTATAAGCTATTTTTACTGTCTGGTTTCATATATGGTCTACTATGGCTAGTCGGCTTAAACTCCGCGAGTCGTGGCTAGATTCTTATGATATTATACTACTATACTTTGATATATTACATCTGTTTTTGGTGCGCTATGTTAGATGTTTTAGAGTTCGTTTTGCGCTTTTAAATCATGTCTTTGAGCTATATCGTTCATCAGGCTTTTAGATAATATTATTCCTTTTATATGTATCATATGTATGAGCTTAGCACTGTCGTAATCCTTGATTAATCTTTCCTTTATGACGCGAGGTAAATCTTAGGCTAATTAGGGTGTTACACCGTTGCTCTGCTGGGGTTCGGCAAAAAGGGTGAAGGTTAATGACGCCGAAATATTTTGGTTGGGGTATTTTAATGAAACAAATCCCGCCCCCTCCCCAAGGTTATTTGCTATGGTTGTGGCCCAAAACCGCCACCAAATTGGATCAATTGGAACAGAGCCTGATTACGCAACAAGAATTGCAGCAATTCAGTCGATTTGCAGCGTTTTGGAAAAACGCCAACAATTTTCCGCGGCTAAATCCCATTTTTCTTGTAGCGCATCAATAATATATACATATATTGTCAAATCAATTTGTTTAATTAGTTATTTTTAGAAGTAATATATTAATTAAAGATATTTAAATTTAAATATTTAAATAAAAGAAGAAACATTTATAATTTTTTCAAAGATAACAATTTTTTAAACTTTATTTTATAATAATGGGTAAAAAATATGCCAATAATATAAAATACCAACATTTAATTACCTTAACAAGACCCAAATTATTATTGTCATCATAATAAAAATATCATATTAGGTTTATTATATATATATATATATGAGAGAGAAAGAAGTCAATTGATTTAATTGTTTGATAAAAAATTTAACACATTCATCAAATCAACAAAATGTTTATGAGTAGATAACAAAAGGATCTACCAATCGTAAGAGTGATAGAAAAATTCATCCACAGTATAAAATAATTGAATTTATAAAAACTAAAATAGAGTTTTTAGCAGAAGATTTTGCCCATAGTAAAAGCAACCAATTTTATAAAATTTAAGAATAAAATTGTAAAAGAATCATTATAATATGAGTAGTACTTCTTTTTCTTTAACTAAATCAATTTATTTAATAAGTTGTTCTTAGAAATAATATGTTTAATTAAAAAAATTGCAGTATAAATATTTAAATTAAAATAAAAAAATTAACTTTTTTTCAAAAATAAGAATTATTTAATTTTATTTTATACATATTAAGTAAGAAATCTGTCAGGAATAATGTGAGATAGCGACATTTAATTATCTTTACAAAACCCAATTTATTATTGTCATTATAATAATAATATCAACGACCTGGGTTTCTTTGGCCCTCCTTTCACATGGTAGAGGAACAATGTAAAGCGACGACTGGACAGATTTCTTTGCAATCTGAGTTTTCATAATATGTTTTCAGCTGTAGGGGTGAAACACCTCCCTAATCTCAAGTCAGACCATCTTCCTATTCTTCTTAACTTTAATGCTACCATTGAGGAAAGTAGGGACAGGTCATTTAAACTCCTTGCACTGTGGCTTCTTCATGAAGATTATAATAATCTTGTTAAAAGTTGCTGGTGTAAAGAAGGAGATCTTATTGGAAACATTGCAGTCTTTACGGATAAGGCTAAAGTTTGGAATAAAAAGGTTTTCGGCAACATCTTCAGAAGAAAACAAAGAATCATGCTTAGGCTGGATGGTATTAATCATAGTCTCTCTTTCAACCATAATCATTTTTTGGAAAATCTCCAAAAGGAACTATGGAAAGAGTATGAAATTATTGCTATTCAAGAAGAGAGTTATTGGCACCAGCTGTCTAGGTACAAGTCCATAAATTTTGGTGATAAAAATTCCAAGTATTTTCATCAAAGAGCAAACGGTAGAAGAAGGAGAAATAAGATTTGTTGTCTTAAGAATAATGAAGACGAATGGACAGATAATGTGGAAGATCTTAAAACTCTGGGTGTTTTTTTTTTTACAAATCTCTTTGTTCTCCTGTCTTATATTCTCCTATTTTGTCAATTTATCCTATTTTTGGCAGCTTTCCAAAGATAAAGGATACTGACTGATCGCTTATAAGCAGAGAAGTTACTGCTGAAGAAGTTAAACATGCAGTTTTTAATATGGGTAGTTGGAGAGCACCTGGAATGGATGGTCTTCCCGCAAAATTTTTTCAACACTCATGGGATATTATTGCGGTATCTCTTGTTAAGTGGGTTAAAATGATTTTCAACAAGCCAGAAGATCTTGTTAGAGTGAATCAAACTCTCATTTCTCTTATCCCCAAAATCTCTGCCCCGGAGACTTTTGCCCACTTTAGACCGACCAGTCTTTGCAATGTCTGCTATAAGCTTATTACTAAAATTATTGCAGATAGAATTAAACCTATTCTTAATGATATTATCTCTAACACTCAAGCAAGTTTTATTCCAGGAAGAGTTAGCGCTGATAACATTTTGGTAGCATAAGAGGCCATTCATACTATGAGGACTAGAAGCAATGGAAAAGAGCTCATGGCGATTAAGATTGATCTCGAAAAAGCCTATGACAGACTTAATTGGAATTTCATCATTGATACTTTGAAGGACACGGGCCTTCCAGAGTATATTGTGAATATCATTCGGCTCTGTATTTCAACCTCTTCAATGAACCTTTTGTGAAATGGCTCTCCTCCAGAAAGTTTCAAACCTTCAAGAGGCATTCGTCAGGGAGATCCTCTTTCTCCCTACCTCTTTGTGTTGTGCATTGAGTTGCTTTCTCATCTTATTTTCTCGTTGGTAAATGAGAAATAGAAATGGACCTAATCTAACTCATCTCTGTTTTGCAGACGATCTAGTGTTGTTTGCTCAAGCTAGTAAGGATCAAGTGGAGATTGTCAAGGAAGTGCTTAACACTTTTTGTGAAGCCTCGAGTCAGAAAGTCAATCTCAACAAGTCATGCATTTTCTTCTTTAAAAATGTGAATTACACTATTAGGGAGGAACTTAGTAAGGACCTTGGCATCCCTTTAACGAGCAATCTTGGGAGGTATCTCGGGGTCCCCGCTTATACATGAGAAGTGTGAAAAAAAACATTTTCAACCTATTATTGACAATATGCAAGCAAAGCTTACTAGTTGGAATATGAAAACTTTCTCTCTCGCCGGTAGATGTACTCTTGTTCAGTCTGTCTTATCTTCCATACTGAGTTATTCTATGCAAACCATGAAAATTCCTAAAGAAGTCTGTAACAAAATTGATAAAATTTATAGAGATTTTCTTTGGGGATCTAATGGGAGGATAAAAAAATTCATCTTTTAAATTGGGACTCCATATGCAAACCGAAAGACAAGGGAGGTTTGGGTTTGTGCAAAGCTCAAGAAACAAACAACACTTTTCTCATGAAATTAGCTTGGGGGTTGCTCCACAATGACCAAGCATTATGTGTTAAGATTATGAAATCTAAGTATGGGTGTGGCAAAAACTCTATCCCTAAGGTTGTCAGAAGATCAAGTTGTTCCAATGCTTGGAGAGGTATAGTTAAAGTCTGGGAATAATTTCAAGAGAACTTGATTTGGAGGATAGGAGACGGAAAAAGTATTAAATTTTGGATGTCTCACTGGGTTCCAGGCATCAGAAGTCTGAAAGATCTTGCCCTTATAAATTTGGAGGAAAACAACAAAGATAATGACACTCTAGAGGATTACGCTACAATAGAGGGAAACTGGAAATGGGAAACCATTTGTCAACTACTTCCTGAAGAGGTATCTGACACTATCAGAACACTGAAGGCTCCCCATCATTCCCTTGGATCAGATCGTGTCTGCTGGTTTCCAGACTCACAAGGTACTTTTACTATTAAGTCAGCCTATCACACCTATTGTGTGGAAGAAGAAGACCCAGATAATATCTATAAAAACTACTGGAAAATAAGAGTTCCTCAAAGATTAAAGGCGTTCTCTTGGCTATTAAGTCATAATGCGCTTCTGACTAATCTAAGAAGAAGGCAAAGAGGACTTACAAACAATGGTAGCTGTCCAAGATATACCAACCAGGAAGAAAGTCTGCTCCATGTTTTGCGTGATTGCCACTACTCCCGTAACAGATGGACTAGTAGCACCAATAGAGACCTTCTAAGTTCTTTCTTTAACCATCAACTTTCGACTTGGTTAAAGGAAAATCTCAACAAGGTCTCTCGCACTAATAATGGGACTTCATGGCCCATCTTTTTTCTATCTACATGCAATATCATTTGGAGGAAAAGGAATAAGCTCATTTTTAAGAATGAAGACTGTAACAACCCCGATTTTCGAGTACGCGGATCTTTTCTACAGACACGGATTTCTCTGGAAGATCAGTAAAGGGAACACCGCTACTGTATCATCAAGCATCTCAATCCTCATTGTCATTATGACATCTTTAAGCCAAAACCTCTTTTGAGGCAAGCTCGACAACGCGGCCACGGAGAACCTAGTTTTTGAACCGTATCGGTTAGGAGTTTTGATTCTAGTTTTCGTAAATAGGCTCAGTTTGACGAACCGGACTCGATTCATGAGAGAATAAATATAATAGTATAATATTATCATTATATTAGTATTATAAGTTGCTTGAAAGATATTATAAGGTTACCTGGTCTGTTTTAGTTAAAAACAGGAAATCGGTTTAACCAGGTTTACGGTTTACTAGTGCAGCTTAGCACCAGCACTCTCTGATGACTTTAGCAATGCTAAGGCCTCATTATACATGTTATATTCTCATAATAAATATGTTACTAGTATCATTTATGCTAGTAGCTCAGAAAATAATTTTTAGAGATGTTTTCACAAGTGTTCCGATACATCTAGTTTTAGTAGTTATACACCTGAGATATTTTAATATTATTTTAACCCACCTTCAAGCCAACCAATCACAACTCTCCTTACACCCCCAAGACACTCCAAGGCTGGTCATTTACTCCCTTTGGCCGAAAATAACAAGAGAGAAAAGAGAGAAACTTTCATGAACACTTAATCTTCAAAGCTTGATTTCTT
>NC_029774.3:18423720-18425554 GCF_000817695.3 Arachis duranensis | reverse complement strand
TTCAATTCGGTTTTCAAGGAAAACCATGTAAACATGTGTTTTCTTGATGTTTTTCCTTAGGAATCATGCTTAACTTGACTTGAGGGCCAAGAAACGTGAATTTCCAGCAAGTCTAAGGTTAGATATCTCTTCCTAACATACTGAGTGAGATTTGGTCAGTTGAGAGTTTTTGGATTTAAAGTTGTTTTTGATGTGATTTAGGAGGAAAAAGTGCTTAAGGGCCACCTGAAAGTTTAACCGAATTAGGAGCAGCAAAACCAGGTAGGGTTTGGTAAAATTAATCTTGATTGATTGTGTTTGAGATGTGTGATTATGATATGGTTTGGTTATGCTTGAAATTGATTGCTTATATGAGTTATTCTTGGTGAAAGTTTGTTGAAATTTTGATGAAATTTGATGAAATTCAAGCTTTAAGTTCATGTTCTTGGAGCAGCTGGAAAAACGAAACCCTAGGCCTAAATTGAGGTTCAATTTGTGTTAAAATCATGTGGAAAATATGGGGTTTTAGTGGCTGCTAATTTATTATGAATTATGGTAAAAATCGGTTGCTGAAAAGATTGAAAAACGGGTAAAAACAGAAAAAGAATCTGAAGAATTTATGAAGAACATGAAGAACACTTTGAGTGTGGTGAAGAACATTGAAGAACACCTTTTAGATCTTAGAAAGGGCAAGGAAGTAAATATTTTGGTGTTTGAGGGGTTATTTAGTAATTTCTGAAAGTTACTTGAAAATTTAATGATAAAATAATAAATAATAATAAAATATTAAATAATAATATTTAATTAAAAATAATATTTTAATAAAAATAATAAAATAATGCAAAAAAGGCAGTTTTCTGTAAAAGCTTTAGAAAGACAACTTTAAGTGCATAATCTCATAATTACCTTCATAAAACACTTAGGGAGTGGTAAGAACATATTAGTGAGGCAAAGATAAAGAAAAGATAAAAAGTTAAAGAAAAGATAAAAATCGAAGAAAAAGTCTGTAATGTTTTAATGACAGAAAAACAGATAGAATTAGTGAACGAACTAGGGCAACATAGTTAGTCCTTGAGTTGCGACTAGGGTTAAGTATTATATGAAAAGTTAAACTGTTTCAGTATAGACTTAATGATCCTATACTTGGGACAGGCTAACTATTCATACCGAAATTTACATAAGCTTTAAATACATACGTTAAGCAGAGAAAAGAGTAACTAGAGCAGAGTAAAGAGATACAGAGAACAGAGTAAAGGGATAATGAGAAAAGAGTAATATAACAAAAAGAATAGAGGAGAAGAGTATAAGAATAAAGAGTTAAGCCTTGTGGCACGATGTTCTGTTGTATGTTCATCTGCTGCTTTTCCATTGGCCCTAGAGGTCCTGTAGGCCCAAGTTCACCTACAGTGAGTTGTTATTCCTGTAGGCCGAAGTTCACCTACAGTGAATATCAATTGTGCATCTCAGGGTGTTGCTCCTGTAGGCCGAAGTTCACCTACAGAGAGTTATGATACCTGTAAGCCGAAGTTCACTTACAGGGGCGCCTTTTCTGTAAGCCGAAGTTCACTTACAGAGGTGCCATTTCTATAGGCCGAAGTTCACCTATAGAAAGTTGTTATGTTGTGATTGAACAGAGAAAGAAAGAGGTAATGTATAAGAATGTGAAAGTGATGATGAATAACGAAACTAATAATGAATGATGGTAATGATAATGATTATGTGATGATCTGCTGCATGAAGGCAGTCAGATAGATGGTGGTACGACCACTGAGAACGCTTTCCTGGGATACCTTGCTATAATGCTTTGCTGTAAGACAGAGGTTGCTTACAGAGGTATCAAGATGAATGTGCTCCT
>NC_029774.3:18408174-18423678 GCF_000817695.3 Arachis duranensis | reverse complement strand
TTAACTAATAACCCCGACCCTACTAAGAACTCCCCAGTTCTTACCCCTTCTCTCTCCCTTCCCCTTCAGATGGAAGTAAGAGTACCTTACCGTAGTTTGTTGATGATGGTTCTGCAACGAGGATTCTGCTCTAGATAGTCTTCTGAGTCTAGGGTGAATATCATTCTCTGTTTATATTGTATATACTGTGAGACCAGCCAATGTCTGCACCCCGGTCGTATGTGCACTTTAACCTAAATCCTGTGTACGAGATTCCTATTGTGTGGCTACTTCATGAGGTACCAGAGAGACGTCCTGTGGAAAAGTCTGATCGTGCAGAGGAGTAGCAGATGATGTTCTATCTTTTGATGACGTTCCTCCTGTCTTGAGTTGTGAGGACTTAGAACGTACTTTCCCTCGCTTTAGTAGTTTAGAGGGACTAGGCGAGTATAAAGTCTAGGCTAGCCTGGGTGCCAGCTTAGGGACTTCTTGAACAGGTCAGGGCCTAGGATGTTGTATGTATATATATGTATATAGATATTATTTAGCTATATCTAGGGGTGTTCTAACTAAAAGTCTATACTCTAATAAAGGCTGGATCACTGAATCTTGTTAGCTGCTTGTGATGTATTTATGTGTGGTTGTTTATAACTATTTTATCTATTATTATTTGTGAATTGATTATAAATGATTATGTTTATTAATCCAAGCGTTTTCAAAAAAAATACACCTCGCAAATTAACTACGCTTTTAACAACGAATCAGGCTCATATGATAAATAATAGATAATAACTAGGAAGACAAATTGGTTGCGCTCAGTTTCCGGTGTGTCCTAGGCGTACTGAAAATTGGGTCGTTACAAAGACATTCCCTCTCACAAAGTTATTCTAGAGGTTCAGAGAGTTGCCAAGCAATATGATATTTATTTAGAGCTCATTGAGAAAAGTAGAAGAGCTCTGGGAACCTCGAGGTCCTATCTAGTGGGGTGGAAACCGCCTGATGAAGGTTGGTATAAACTCAACGTTGATGGGTCTATTGTTCAAAACTATAATTTGGGAACTTGCGGCAGCATCTTTAGGAATTCAAATGGTACTGTTATTGCTGGATTCATGATGAAGATAGGAAATGTTACTATAACTGACACTAAGCTCTGGGTTGTCTACAATGGCCTCCAATTGGTGATCGATTTGGGAATTGATAGGGTGAAGGTCGAGTCTGACTCTGCGTGCGCTGCCCAGCTCCTGCAGAACGAGTCTAACCCCTTCCATGGTAGCTCGACCCTAATCCAAGAAATAAAGAACCTTCAATCAAGAATGGTTAACTGTGTCATCCACCATGTGCTTCGAGAGTCGAATTTTACCGCGGATGCTTTGGCTAAACATGCTCGGAATTTGCCGGTGGGAATACACTGCTTCGATGCTCCTTCCCCCCTTTCTTGCCCCTTTCTTGAATGCTGATAGTAGAGGAGTGGCTTTCTCTAGGATTTAGATTAGCTAGCTTTGTTTTTATCTTGGGCCTTTAGGCCTCCTCTTCATCAAAAAAAAAAAATAATAACAATATCATATTGGGATTAATTTTTTTCCAATAATCTATAAATAGACTAGTCAGTAGAATTGATTATTCATATTCTTTCAAGAAAACATAAATTGATTTTGACAAAATAGCTACTAATAGTGCGTCAAAGTTTTTCTTTTGCATTCTTTTCGTGGCTTTATTCTTTATTTCAGGTAGTAAAATTTATCTTACTTTTTTTCATAATTTATTTTATAATGAGTAAAAATGCTTGAAAGCAACTTTTTAATTATAAAAGTTACGATATTATATTATAAAAATTTTTTATTTTAAGTATTTAAACAATTAAATACGGATACATAAATGATTATACTTAATTAAATAAATATAAAATATATTTAAATATTATGATAATCTATCAATTTTGTTAATTATTGCAGACGCAAGCAGTGTCAATAGGAGGTTGGATCATTGCAATAAAGCAATATCATGTGATACTGGATATTGTCACATTGTATGTATCATAATTGATCACTTTCAACGTTGGAAGTGTAATCCCTCAAGTGGTTGCTCCTGTCATAATGATGGTTAACTCAAGTGCTCTTCACATTATATTTATTCACATATTTTTATTTTGAATGAACTCATCTTTTTATATATTTTCTGATAAAAATAAACAAGTGGAGAATCAATAAAATAAAAATTTATTAAAGTTTTTTGCTTTAATACGATATATGATTAATTATTATAAAATTAAATTTTTATTACTCTTTTTGTCCAAAATAAATTTTTATTTTTAAATTTAATTTTATTTAAAATAATTAGTTCACTCTTTTATTAGAAATTTTATTAAATGAAAAGAAAGAATATAATTTGAATAAAAAATTACTCGAATAAAGTAAATAATATAAGACTCTATTTAGTTATTTGAGTGAATTTTTATTTGATAATTAATTTAATTTTTAAATCCTTCAAGTAATCTCTAAAATTGAACATGTGCACTTAAGTAGTCATAGGTTCAAATTGCAGTATATTATGGTCTCTAAAATTGAATTTTAAGTACTATATTAGACCTTAGACCCTTTCCAGCTGTGATTCAGCAATTGTAGCGATGATCTCGCACTACTACTATAACGGATTGCGAACGTCGATACTATTGATAAAAACTTGAACAAAGCAATCGAGACCTTAGCTCTACCCATGATAAACAATTAAAGATATGCGAAACAACCAAGTTTCATGAAAGTAAAAATGTGACTGTAATAAAAGAGAGGAAAAGGCAAGTACAGTTACCATTGGAGAGTCAATGGAAGCTTGGAAAGTTACAGTCGACGGTGTAGGTTAAATTGAACTTAAGAAAATTAGAGAGACAATAACCTTTGGAGGTTGGGTAACTTCAGCTTCGACACCTGATGAATCGACACCTGACTCGGAGTAGCTTTGCATTTCAGCTTGAGACTTCTAGCTACGCTTGGTAGATTTCGACTAAAAGAAGAAATAGATCATTAAATATGCATAATTTAAGTTGATTATCAGAGGAGAAGAACATGAAGAGTACCTTGATAGGAGGAGCTGAATCCTATTTTTGTACTTTCTTGGGTTTTGTAAATCCTGCTAAATTAGCGAATAATTAGTCAATAATTTAATTTTAATAAAAGGAAATTAGAAATGCGAATTTAATAGTAAAATAGTATAGAGCTCATTAAAACGAGAATTTTGACACCAATTTTAAAGGATTTGGCCCAAGATTTGGCCGAATGGGCCGAGCCGGTCAAACTGGACCCAAAATGGGCCCAAGCCTAACCCAACGGCCCAAATTCACTTTAGAAGAAGCATTCTTCTTCCTTCCATTTAGCATAAACGCTGAAGCAACACCAAGGAAGGGGAAGAAAACATGCAAACTCACAAACCCTCACCACAAATTCAAATCCACATAACTTTTGATCCAGAGCTCCGACTGCCGCACTACTTGCGGCCACGCAATCGCAGTAACGAGCTTTACAAAGCCCAATACCATTTAAGGATCAAATTGAGTAGAGGAATGAATAAAATTTGGCTCGAGTGAGACACATACAAGGTATATAAGTGTATATGTTGGAGGCTTGGTAGTGATTGGAGCTAAGATTTTGGTGGGTTTCTCTAAGCTTGAGGGGCTGTGTAGTGACTTGGGAGGCTGCCTTGGACTAAATATCATAATCGGCCAAGGTATGGTTTAGGTTTCGCATTTTTAATATGTAAGGTTTTGTGAAAAGTTGGGCTAGAGCACTATAAGATAAGTTGAAACGATTAATTGTGTTAAATTATTAGTCTTTATGGTATTGATGGACAAGTTGATGTGGACATGTGTTGAGTAATTAATAATGTGGATTGAATGCAAATATATATATATATATATATGTATGTATGTTAGTATAATGATGATGGATGAAGGATTGATGCTTATGGCAATTTAATGATATGGTTGAGATTGAGTAGTGTTTATGTGGAATTGTTGGTATAGTTATTTTGATTAATCTTGTGGTGATGATTTAATAAGATTGTTGTTGTTGCTGAAATTCTGTTGATTGGTTGGTTTATTATTGTTAAAAGAAGTGCAAAATTTTAATGCTTTAAAGTGAGTTGTATGATATAAATCATGGTGATTTCTGATAGGTACATGAAACTGAGGTTTCGGGGTAGGGTTGTAATATAATATAAATTAAGTATATAAGGTGATGAATAAGAGGAATGGTGGATTAGTATAAGTTGGAAACCTAGAGGACTAAATTTGGTTAGTGAAATTGAAAAGTCTTGCTGCAGAAATTTCTAAACTGTTTGAACAGAAACTTAAAATGAAAATTGGGAATAATCTGGGCATGATTTTCAAACCAACCCATTTTCCTAACATATTCTTATAAGTCAAGAGTACCCCATAAAAATTTCATGGAATTTGGCCAAGTGGTTTGGAAGATATGAATTTTTGAAGTTTAGTGGTTGCTGCAGAATTTTCTGGTTTTCTGGTTCTGCAGTACCAACTTCCAAACGCTATAACTTTTGATTTAAACAGAATTTTGAGTTGCTTTCAATAGAATTTTGAATACCTGTGAGTCTAATTTATTTGAGTACCAATTTCATGTCCATAGCAACTTTGTAGAGTTAGTTATGTCTCTTGGAAGCTGGGCTGTTCGCAGAAAATTCAAAACCAATTACTAGAAACACGGCAGCAATTCCAATTCACATTTAATTAACCAAATGAAGTGATATGAACCTAAAACTTGTTTTTCCTAAAACTGATGGGTGTAAAGTGTATCCTCACCAAAATCTAGGAGTAACGGATTAGAATTGAATTTGTTATAGATTTTTCAAAAACAAAGCTGCCTGTTGTATTTTTCTGAATCTTCTTAAGTGCAGCAGCAGATTTTTATTGAATTTGTTATAAAATTCAATTCTAATCCAAAGGTGGTAAAACTTTGATTTAGATCCAAAGCGTATGTCCAAATTTGACTGTATACATGAACGTAGGTAAGTAAAAGTGTGTAAGTTATTTCTAGGACACATTTAAAGTTAAACAGTGGTAACTTAGAAATGAAGAAAGATAACTAATAGTTGGAGAAGATAGTATTTGATTTGATAAGATGAAGGAAGAGAGTAATGTAAGAAATTGAGACTCGATGATATTAATTAGTCAAGAATAATATAAATGTATGATCAATGAGTTGAGTGAAATGGAGAATGTCAAGATTGAGACATGAATTGGTATTGAGAATGAAAATGATAAATTGTAAGACATGATTGAATAACCTGAGCTTGGGGCATTGTCTTCCCCATGTCAGCCGGGATTTTTCTGTGGTATTTATTAAGAAATTGCAGTAATGTCGCGAGTATGCCGGAATTGTATATGTACGCTAATGATTGAACATTATTGAGCTTGGGGTACTATCTTCCCCATATCAGCTTGGGGTATTCCTTCCCCATGTCAGCTTGGGGTATTGTCTCTTCTCCCCATGTCAGCTTGGGATTCGTCCCATGGATATTATTGAGCTTGAAGCATTCTTTTTCCCATGTCAGCTTGAGGGTCCTCCCCATGCTGTATTTTGAGCTTGAGAACATGTCGAGATGGCTAAGTAACCGACAGTTGATATCAACAGCCATAGGACAGGTATGCATCATGCGCATTTGTTTGTTTTTATTGCTATGTATTATTTGAGATTGCCTAACTGAATATATATCCTGCTACCTGCTATACTTGCTACTTGCTCTATCTGCTTCTTCTTATGTGTGAATTTGTCTGGTTGCTTGTCTTTGCATGATTTATGGCTGACGGAGGAGCGGAGGAAGGGTAAAATAGGTTTGCATTGATGTTAGGTTTAAAAGTGAGCAAGTCTAGGGGTGTTTTAGATTACTTACCTCTTTTTATGGCTTCTGCTTAGAAATTAAGTTTTATAACTGTATGTTGGAGTTCTAGGATTACCTTTGGCATTCCCAGGACCTTATATATTACAGGCATAGCACCTTTACCATGCTGAGAACCTCCGGTTCTTACTCCATACAGTATTGTTGTTTTCAGATGCAGGTTGAATGGCTCCTCGGTAGGCGTCTGAAGGTTCTGCGGCGAAGTGGTTTACTTTGGGGTCTCCTTTTGTTATTTTGATGTATATATATGTATAGTTTTTCCTCTTGTATGTAAGAATACTTTGTTTATGTAGCTCTTAGAGGTTTTAAGGTGAACTAGGGTTTTGAACATGTTCTTTTGGGTTAGTATTACGTATATATATGTACGTCTATGTTCTCTGACCAGCCTTGGCTTTGCAGGCTGAGTCAGGAGCTAGTTATGCTGTGTTCTTAGCCCTTTACTCGTATCATCTGTACATATATGTTATTGAACTTTAGTTTTCTTCTCACACAAGTAACCACGTTTTCTGAGGGTTGCGCTTTTGAATTTTCAGTCTTATGACTTAAGCATAAGATTAAGTATGGTAGGGTGTTACATTATGGTATCAGAGTAGTTCGTTCCTATAGAGCCTAAGGACGGACTGAATATGCCTTTGTGCATTCTCTGTGTATGTGTTTATGTGCTAGGATATCTAGCTAATATATGTGGCATAAATGTTCATGAGCATGCATTTGGGACTTAAAGCACTAGACTTGCGATATTGAGACTGATCAACTTGATATCACTTGTTTGGTGTGTATAAGAACCAAATGTCGACTCGCAGACGCGGACGCGGGCGAGGTAGAGGCAGACTAGGTAATGCTACGCCTGAAGCGACAAGGAATATTTCTAATCCTATAGACTTCATGGCTGCTCTAGGGAATATGACCGCGGTGATGCAAGCGACAGCCAAAGCCCTAGAAACCAAATAAATAATGGTAACAATGGAAACATCGGCGATGATGGTCCTATGACTTGCGATATTGAGACTGATCAGCTTGATATCACTTGTTTGGTGTGTATAGGAACCAAATGTCGACTCGCAGACGCGGACACGGGCGAGGTAGAGGCAGACTAGGTAATGCTACGCCTGAAGCGACAAGGAATATTTCTAATCCTATAGACTTCATGGATGCTCTAGGGAATATGACCGCGGTGATGCAAGCGACAGCCAAAGCCCTGGAAACCAAATAAATAATGGTAACAATGGAAACATCGGCGATGATGGTCCTATGACGCTTTCCTCCTTCCTAAAGGTTCATCCTCCGTCCTTCAGATGAACCTCGAACCCTACTGATGCGGATAACTGGATACAAGCCATTGAGCGAGCATTACAGGCTCAGCAGGTTCCTGAAGAACAGTGGGTTGAGTTTGGGACCTACCAGTTGCAAGGTGAAGCTCAGCATTTGTGGCAGAGCATGACGCGCATTCTGCAGCCTGATGGGGTTGTGATCTCTTGGGAGTTGTTCTGAGAAGAATTCTGTAAGAAATACTTTCTCAGTTCAGCTAGAAATATTAAGGAACTTGAACTGCTTTAGCTGAAACAAGGCCAGATGACCATCACTGAGTACACTAGCAGGTTTGAGGAATTGTGCCATTTCTCATGGATTTGTCAGGGAGCTCCTGAGGACTTTGCTGAGTGGAGGTGTATCAAGTATGAGGGAGGCCTTAGGAGCGATATTCTAAGCTTCGTTGTACCGATGGAAATCCGAACCTTCTCTGAACTGGTAAACAAAACCAGAATTGCTGAAGAATGTCTGAGAAAGGCGGCATTAGACAAGAGTGATCACCAAAGCTCTGTTAGGGAAGATCACAGAAGAAATTTAGCGTCTAGAGGTCAAGATTTCAAGCGAGGCGGCAATACTCCACAGCAACATCAAGGCCAGAGTAGCTTCCGGAGGTTCAATAAAAACAATAACCAGGGAAAAAGACGCGGAAAACAGGCTCAGTTTCCGCAGGATGACTTGACTTGTAGGAGGTGTGAAAGGTACCACCCAAACACTCCGTGTAGGGCCGGTTAGGATGTCTGTTATTACTGTGGAGGAGCTGGGCATATGTCCTGGAATTGCCCAGAAAAGAAGAGTCGGGATGCTAGGAGACCTCTGCAGGCGGGACGAGTGTACACTATGAGGGCGGATGGTGCTGAGGGCAGAAATGCTCCAATTAGAGGTAATGATGAACTGGTAATTAAAATTTGGACTGCTTTACATGATGATAATCTGTAACACTTATTATAATCCTCCACCCAGCTGTGAGAATTGTGACTTCCAAGAGATTGATCGAAAGATGACTTTTAGTTACTGAAACAAAATGGCATTTGGTTGACTTTGAGAAAGTGACTAGGTTCTTGAAGAATAATAACTAGAGTTATGTAGTAAAAAAGGATTGGGAGAGTAAACATACAACTTGAGTCATAGGTTAGGGATCGAGAGTGTTGAGAATGGTATGATGATACTATTGGAATCGAAGGAACTCAGAAGCTTGAAGGATTATAAAATAGAGGATGAGATCCGTGCAATCAAGTGTTTCTGGTATGAAATACCAATTGGACTAGAGAGCTTCCGAGTCGACCTGACCTTCTCTTATAGCTTACAATAGAATTCTACCCCGAACTTCTTCTTAAATAATAATAAATGGATCAACTCCTAATCCTATCCCTGACTTGCACGAATCTTGCTCCTTCCAAATGAATCCGACTTTGTCTTGTCATAATAATGTAAATTCGTGAAACTTAGGAACTTGTACGAATGGAATTGCCGTCTTTTGTAAAACAGGTAATCCGTTGACATCAGCTAAGATTTATTTAATTTGGTGCGCTATATCTTCTCCTTAACCAGCTCGAATCTCAATTATTTTCTGAGAGTGCACCTTAACTCCTTCTTGTATATCTTGTTAATCTCTAGAACTTGATGTACCCACCATATAGGGCATCCCTTTACTCTACAATAAACACCGTTCCAGTAATTCAATTACCTCTGGATTTATTATCTTTACAAGCTTGAATTAGCATCACGTATAACGCCTAACCATAACAATAAAGAAATGGCAGTCCCTTAATATTCTTCCACACATTAGAAAGCATTACCGTTTAGACGCTTGAGAGCGGAAACGGTTTTCAACATCCTCAAGAGAAACTAGTTACGTATTCTTAAATGTTACTTTAACAAAATAAAAATCGGTGCGCAATTAAGGTTAAAGGATTAAACTAGAATGTATTGAACTGTTTTTGATATTAGTATGGATTAAGAAACAGAATGGGAAAACACACCGGAGAACATGAACCCAAGAAGAGAAACGACCAATGTGCCTATCTCAAATTACTAAACTTGAATTTTGGGGGCAAAATTCCTAATTAAGTGGGTAGGATGTAAACCCCGCTAAATTAGCGAATAATTAGTCAATAAATTAATTTTAATAAAATAAAATTAGAAATTCAAATTTAATAGTAAAATAGTAAAGAGCAAATTAAAACGAGAATTTTGACACCAATTTTAAAGGATTTGGCCCAAGATTGGACGAATGAGCCGAACCGGTCAAACCAGACCCAAAATGGGCCCAAGCCCAACCCAACGGTCCAAATTCACTTTAGAAAAACCATTCTTCTTCCTTCCATTCAGCATAAATGCTGAAGCAACACCAAGGGGAAGATCACATGTAAACTCACAAACCCCCACCACAAATTCAAATCCACATAACTTTTGATCCAGAGCTCCGATCGTCGCACCGCTTACGGCCACGCGACCACAGTGACGAGCTTTACAAAGCTCAGTACCATTCAAGGATCAAATTAAGTTGAGAAATGAGTGGGCTTTGGTTCGATTGAGACACATACAAGGTGTATAAGTGTATATATTGGAGGCTTGGTGGTGATTGGAGCTAAGATTTTGGTGGGTTTCTCTAAGCTTAAGGGGCTGTGTGGTGACTTGGGGTGCTGCCTTGCACTAAATATAAAAATCGGCCAAGGTATAGTTTAGGTTTCGCGTGTTTAATATGTAAGGTATTGTGAAAAGTTGGGCTAGAGCACTATAGGATAAGTTGAAACGATTAATTGTGTTAAATTATTAGTCTTTATGGTATTGATGGACAAGTTGATGTGGGCATGTGTTGAGTAATTAATAATGTGGGTTGAATACAACTATATATATATGTATATATATATATATATGTATATATATATATATGTATGTTAGTATAATGATGATGGATGAAGGATTGATGATTATGGCAATTTAATGATATGGTTGAGATTGAGTGGTGTTTATGTGGAATTATTGGTATGGTTATTTTGATTAATATTGTGGTGATAATTTAATAAGATTGTTGTTGTTGCTAAAATTATGTTGATTAGTTGGTTTATTATTGTTAAAAGACGTGCAGAATTTTAATGCTTTAAAGTGAGCTTGTATGACATAAATCATGGTGATTTCTGATAGGTACATGAAACTGAGGTTTTGGGGTAGGGTTGTAATATAATATAAATTAAGTAGATAAGGTGATGAATAAGAGGAATGGTGGATTAGTATAAGTTGGAAACCTAGATGACTAAATTTGGTTAGTGAAATTGAAAAGTCTTGCTGCAGAAATTTCTAAACTGTTTGGACAGCAACTTAAAATGAAAACTAAGAATAATCTGGGCATGATTTTTGAATCAACCTATTTTCCTAACAAATTCCTATAAGTCAAGAGTTCCCCATAAAAATTTCATGGAATTTGGCCAAGTGGTTTGAAAGATATGAATTTTTGAAGTTTAGTGGTTGCTGCAGAATTTTCTAGTTTTCTGGTTCTGCAGTACCAACTTCCAAATGCTATAACTTTTGATTTAAACAGAATTTTGAGTTGCTTCCAATAGAATTTTGAATATCTGTGAGTCTACTTTAAATGAGTATCAATTTCATGTCCATAGCTACATTGTAGAGTTAGTTATGTCTCTTGGAATCTGGGCTATTCGCAGAAAATTCAGAACAAATTACTAGAAACAGGGCAGCAATTCCAATTCACATTTAATTAACCAAACAAAGTGCTATGAATCTGAAACTTGTTTTTCCTAAAACTTAAGGGTGTAAGGTGTATCCTCACCAAAATCTAGGAGTAACGGATTAGAATTGAATTTGTTATAGATTTTGCAAAAACAGAACTGCTTGCTGTATTTTTCTGAATCTTCTTAAGTGCAGCAGCAGATTTTTATTGAATTTGTTATAAAATTCAATTCTAATCCAAAGGCGGTAAAACTTTGATTTAGATCCAAAGGGTATATCCAAATTTGACTGTATGCATGAACGTAGGTAAGTAAAAGTGTGTAAGCTATCTCTAGGACACATTTAAAGTTAAACGGTGGTAACTTAGAGATGAAGAAAGATAACTAATAGTTGGAGAAGATAGTATTTGATTTGATAAGATGAAAGAAGAGAGTAATGTAAGAAATTGAGACTTGATGATATTAATTAGTCAAGAATAATATAAATGTATGATCAATGAGTTGAGTAAAATGGAGAATGACGAAATTGAGACATGAATTAGTATTGATAATGAAAATGATAAATTGTAAGACATGATTGAATAACCTGAGCTTAGGGCGTTGTCTTCCCCATGTCAGCCGGGGTTTTTTTGTGGTATTTATTGAAAAAGTGCAGTGGTGCACGAATTTGCAATCCGTACAAGTAACCAGCAAGTGCACTGGGTCGTCCAAGTAATACCTTACGTGAGTAAGGGTCGATCCCATGGAAATTATTGGTTTAAAGCAAGCTATGTTTATTTTATTAATCTTAGTCAGGATGCGAATAAGGTTACTTGGATTTAATTGTAAGAAGTAAAAGTGTTTGGAATAAGTAATTGTTACTTTATTAATGGAGAATATGTTGGGGTTTTGGAGATGCTTTGTCCTCTGAACTTCAACTCTTCCTTGAAATCCTTTTCCACACGCAAGGCTCCTTCCATGGCAAGCTGTATGTAGGGTGTCACCATTGTCAGTGGCTACCTCCCATCCTCTCAGTGAAAATGGTCCAGATGCTCTGTCACAGCACGGCTAATCAGCTGTTGGTTCTCGATCATGTTGGAATAGGATCCATTGATCCTTTTGCGTTTGTCATCACGCCCAGCAATCGCGAGTTTGAAGCTCGTCACAGCTATTCAATCCTTGAATCCTACTCGGAATACCACAGACAAGGTTTAGACTTTCCGGATCCTCAAGAGTGGCCGCCATCAATTCTAGCTTATACCACGAAGATTCTGATTAAGGAATCTAAGAGAAGCTCATTCAGTCTGATGTAGAACGGAGGTGGTTGTCAGGCACACGTTCATGGATCTGAGGAAGGTGATGAGTGTCACGGATCATCACCTTCTTCATGTTTAAGCGCGAATGAACATCTTAGATAGGAACAAGCATGTTTAAATGGAAAACAAAGGTAATTGTATTAATTCATCGAGACGCTGCAGAGCTCCTCACCCTCAACAATGGAGTTTAGAGACTCATGCTGCCAAAAGGTACAAATTTCAGATCTAAAATGTCATGAGGTACAAAATAAGTCTCTAAAAGTTGTTTAAATAGTAAACTAGTAACCTAGGTTTACAGAAAATGAGTAAACTATGATAGATGATGCAGAAATCCACTTCTGGGGCCCACTTGATGTGTGCTGGGGCTGAGACTTAAGCTTCTCACGTGCCTGGGGCTGTTTTGGGCATTCAACGCCAGGTTGTGACCTGTTTCTGGCGTTGAACTCCAACTTGTAACCTGTTTCTGGCGCTGGACGCCAGACAGCAGCATGATACTGGCGTTGAATGCCAGTTTACGTCGTCTATCTTCGCGCAAAGTATGGACTATTATATATTGCTGGAAAGACTTGGATATCTACTTTCCAACGCCGTTAAGAGCGCGCCAATTGGACTCCTGTAGCTCCAGAAAATCCATTTCGAGTGCAGGGAGGTCAGGATCCAACAGTATCAGCAATCCTTTTTCAGCCTAACTCAGATTTTTGCTCAGCTCCCTCAATTTCAGCCAGAAAATACCTGAAATCACACAAAAACACACAAACTCATAGTAAAGTCCAGAAATATAATTTTTGCCTAAAAACTAATAATATTCTACTAAAAACCAATTAAAATATACTAAAATCTACATGAAATTACCCTCAAAAAGCGTATAAAATATCCGCTCATCACAACACCAAACTTAAACTGTTGCTTATCCCCAAGCAACTAGATGAATAAAATTGGATAAAAAGAAATCAAGAAGCAATAATATCTCAGAGTTTTAAGTGAAGCTCAGATTCTAATTAGATGAGTGGGGCTAGTAGCTTTTTGCTTCCAAACAGTTTTGGCATCTCACGTTATCCTTTGAAATTCAGAATGATTGGCATCCATAGGAACTCAGAATTTAGATAGTATTATTGATTCTCCTAGTGTAGTATGTTGATTCTTGAACACAGTTATTTTATGAGTCTTGGCTGTGGCCCTAAGCACTTTGTCTTCCAGTATTACCACCGGATACATAAATGCCACAGACACATGACTGGGTGAACCTTTTCAGATTGTGACTCAGCTTTGCTAGAGTCCCCAGTTAGAGGTGTCCAGAGCTCTTAAGCACACTCTTTTTGCTTTGGATCACGACTTTAACCACTCAGTCTCAAACTTTTCACTTGGACCTTCATGACACAAGCACATGGTTAGGGACAGCTTGATTTAGTCGCTTAGGCTTGGAACTACTTCCTTGGGCCCTCCTATCCACTGATGCTCAAAGCCTTGGATCCTTTTCACCCTTGCCTTTTGGTTTTAAGGGCTATTGGCTTTTGTTCCTTTTTTTTCTTTCCAATGATTCCTTGTAATTTTTTTTGTTTTTTTTTTCACTGCTTTTTCTTGCTTCAAGAATCAAATTCATGATTTTTCAGATCATCAATAACATTTCTCTTGTTCATCATTCTTTCAGGAGCCAACAATTTTAACATTCATAAAATTCAATATAAAAAATATGCACTGTTCAGGCATTCATTCAGAAGACAAAAAGTATTGCCACCACATATAAATAATTAGAATTTTCCTTATTAAGAACTTGAAAAAATTAAATTGCCTCTTTATTCTAAAAATCTACTATTTTATTCATGTTTGATGATGATGAGAAAAATAAATTATAGCTTAATTGGAAATAAGACCAAAATAGACATGCTAATTACTACTACTCCTATATAACTTCTAAGGTAAATTTCTATAATAATACTATCACAGAGTTAAAGCTTAAAATTAGAACTTAACAACCTGTATTTTGGGAAGTGGATGTTCCTCTAGTCTGTGGGGTGCTTGGTCCTTCAAGAGATAAGTTCTGATGCTTCAGTTCCTTTAAGTTACGCCCTTGCTCTTCCTGTTCCCTTAGTTGCCATGATCTTGATGAGTTTTAGCTCAGTGATCATGGCAAATCACACCAAACTTAGAGGTTTGCTTGTCCTCAAGCAAAATAAAGGATAGAAGTGGAATAGAGGGAGAGGCAATTTTGAAATCCAAAAGATATGATGAGTTGAAAAAGATTTGAAAAAGATTTGGATTGGAAAAAGATTTTGTGTTTATGAACTAAGATACATTTGATATTTTTGAAAAAGGGATTTTAGAAATTAGGGTTTTTAGAAATTAGGATTAAAATTTTTGGAATTGAAGGATGATATTTTGAAACATGTTTATGCAAGAAATCATAAATTGAAACATAAAAATTAGAAAATTTGTGAAGAAAAACGAATTTTACCTCCTCCCCACCATTCTGGCATTAAACGCCCAAATGCTGCATGTTTTGGGCGTTTAACGCCCAATTGCTGCTTCTCCTGGGCGTTCAACGCCCAGCTGTTGCTTCTTTCTGGCGTTGAACGCCAGGAAGTCCTTTGTCACTGGGCCTTTTTCTAAACGCCCAGGATGCTATAATTTTGGCGTTAAAAACCCAGAAGGAGCTTCTTTCTGGCGTTCAACGCCCAGAAGATGCTTCTTTCTGGCATTCAACGCCCAGATGGCTATCCTTACTGGTGTTGAACGCCCAGTGGATGCTTCTTTTGGGCGTTCAACGCCCAAAACATTTCTTACTGGCTTTTTCACGCCAGTGAGCTTCCAAATTCCCCTGTAACTCTGTGAATTCAATCAATTGCTATTTTACCTTTTGAAGATACTTTGACATATACCTATAAAAATCAATTAATTAGCAAAAACAAATAAAATTAAATTTTGTGAATGGCTGGGTTGCCTCCCAGCAATCGCTTTTTTAATGTCGTTAGCTGGACTATTACTGAGCTTTTAATTAAGTCTCAGTTTTGAGCATTCTTGCTCAAAATTGCTTTCAAGATAATGTTTAACTCTCTGTCCATTAACAATGAACTTTTTGTTAGATTTATTATCTTGAAGCTCTACGTATCCATATGGTGATACACTTGTAATCACATATGGACCTCTCCACCGGGACTTCAATTTCCCGGGGAATAGTTTGAGCCTAGAATTGAATAGCAGAACTTTCTGCCCTGGCTCAAAGACTCTGGATGACAATTTCTTATCATGCCATCTTTTTGCTTTCTCTTTGTATATTTTTGCATTCTCGAAAGCATTGAATCTAAATTCCTCTAGCTCATTTAACTGAAGCAATC
>NC_029774.3:18407515-18408041 GCF_000817695.3 Arachis duranensis | reverse complement strand
TTCTCTATTTGAGACTTCAGCTTGCCCGTTAGTCTGTGGGTGATATGGAGTGTCCACCCTATGGCTAACTCCATAACGAACCAAAGTAGAATAGAGCTGTTTATTGCAGAAATGAGTGCCCCCATCACTGATTAGTACTCTAGGGGTGCCAAATCTGCTGAAGATGTGTTTCTGGAGGAATTTTAACACTGTCTTAGCTAGTGTCATTAGTGGGTGTTGCAATAGCTTCCACCCATTTGGATACATAATCCACTGCCACCAGAATATAAGTGTTTGAGTATGATGGTGGGAAAGGTCCCATGAAGTCAATACCCCATACATCAAACAACTCAATCTCCAAGATCCCTTGTTGAGGCATGGCATAACTGTGAGGCAGATTGCCAGATCTTTGGCAACTGTCAGAATTAAGTACAAACACTCGCGAATCTTTATAAAGAGTAGGCCAGTAGAAGCCACATTGGAAGACTCTTGTGGTTGTTCGCTCACTTCCAAAATGTCCTCCATACTGTGATCCATGGCAGTGCCA
>NC_029774.3:18402381-18407341 GCF_000817695.3 Arachis duranensis | reverse complement strand
TGATGAGTCTGGGTTTTGAATCCTTCTTTGTGAGTAGATATTTAAGAGCAGCATGATCAGTGTACACAATCACTTTTGATCTTACTAAATAGGATCTAAACTTGTCAATGGCATAAACCACTGCAAGTAATTCTTTTTCTGTGGTTGTGTAGTTCTTCTGTACGTCATTTAAAACATGGCTAGCATAGTAAATGACGTGCATGAGCTTGTCATGCCTCTGTCCCAACACTGCACCAATGACATGATCACTGGCGTCACACATCAATTCAAATGGTAATGTCCAGTTTGGTGCAGAGATGACTGGTGCTGTGACCAGCTTAGATTTTAGAGTCTCAAACGCCTGTAGACACTCCTTATCAAAGATAAATGGTGTGTCAGCAGCTAGCAGATTACTTAGAGGTTTGGCAATTTTTGAAAAATCCTTTATAAACCTCCTATAGAATCCTGCATGCCCCAGAAAGCTTCTGATTGCCTTAACATTGGCTGGTGGTAGTAATTTTTCAATTACCTCTACCTTAGCTTGATCCACCTCTATACCCTTGTTCGAGATTTTGTGCCCAAGGACAATTCCTTCAGTCACCATAAAGTGACGCTTCTCCCAGTTTAAAACCAGGTTAGTCTATTGGCATCTCTTTAGAACAAGTGCTAGATGGTCAAGACAGGAGCTGAATGAGTCTCCAAATACTGAAAAGTCATCCATGAAAACTTCCAGAAATTTTTTCACCATATCAGAGAAAATTGAGAGCATGCACCTCTGAAAGGTTGCAGGTGCATTGGACAGGACAAATGGCATCCTTCTGTATGCAAATACTCCAGATGGACATGTGAATGCCGTTTTCTCTTGATCCTGGGGATCTACTGCAATTTGATTATAACCTGAATATCCATCCAACCAGTTCATTTTTTTCATTATGAACCACTGTCATGCCACCTTTCTTAGGGATGACTTAGACAGGGCTTATCCAGGGGCTATCAGAAATAGAATAAATAATCCCAACCTCTAGTAATTTAGTGACCTCTTTCTGCACCACTTCCTTCATGGCTGGATTCAGCCGCCTTTGTGGTTGGACCACTGGCTTGGCGTCACCCTCCAATAGGATCTTGTGCATGCATCTGGCTGGGCTAATGCCCTTAAGATCACTGATGGACCACCCAAGAGCTGTCTTGTGTGTCCTTAGCACTTGAATTAGTGCTTCCTCTTCCTGTGGCTCTAAGGTAGAGCTTATGATTACAGGAAAGGTATCACCTTCTCCCAGAAATGCATATTTCAGGGATGGTGGTAATGGTTTGAGCTCGTGTTTGGGAGGTTTCTCCTCTTCCTGAGGGATTTTCAGAGGTTTTATTATTCTCTCTGATTCCTCCAAGTCAAGCTGAACATCTTTAAAGATGTCCTCTAGCTCTGATTCGATACTCTCAGTCATATTGACCTCTCTTACCAGAGAGTCAATAAGATCAACACTCGTGCAGTCGTTTGGGGTGTCTGGATGTTGCATGGCTTTGACAACATTCAATTTGAACTCCTCCTCATTGACTCTTAAGGTTACTTCCCCTTTTTGGACGTCAATGAGAGTTCGGCCAGTTGCTAGGAAAGGTCTTCCTAGAATGAGAGTTGCACTCTTGTGCTCCTCCATTTCCAGCACCACAAAGTCAGTAGGAAAGGCAAATGGCCTAACCTTGATAATCATGTCTTCAATCACGCCTGATGGGTATTTAATGGAGCCATCAGCAAGTTGAAGACATATCCGGGTTGGTTTGACTTCTTCAGTCAAACCAAGCTTTGTGGTAATAGATGCAGGTATTAGGTTGATACTTGCCCCAAGGTCACATAGAGCTTGCTTGGTGCAATTACCCTCTAATGTGCATGGTATCATGAAGCTCCCGGGATCTTTAAGCTTCTCAGGTAAGCTTTTTAGAATGACTGCACTGCATTCTTCAGTGAGGTAAAATTTTTCAGTCTCCCTCCAATCCTTCTTATGACTTAAGATCTCTTTCATGAACTTAGCATAAGAGGGTATTTGCTCAAGTGCTTCTACAAACGGAATCTTTATTTCAAGAGCCCTGAGATAGTCTGCAAAGCGGGCAAATTGCTTATCCTGTTCCGCTTGGCGGAGTTTTTGAGGATAAGGCATTTTGGCTTTATATTCCTCAACCTTAGTTACTGCAGGTTTATTACCTACAGAAGTGGGTTGGGCAGCCTTTTTAAAAGGGTTGTTATCAGCACTTGTATGTGACTGATCCCCCACTGGCGTTTGAATGCCAGGGGTGGAAGCTGGAGTGGCGTTAGACGCCAACTCCTTATCTGTTACTGGCGTCTGAACGCCAGAATTGTGCTCCCTTTGGGCTTTCAACGCCAAGTCCATGCTTGTTTCTGGCGTTGAACGCCAGGAATGAGCATGGTCTGGGAGTTCAGCGCCAGCATTATTCCTCTCTGGGCTCTGATTGTCCTCAGAGGGATTTTGAGTAGCCATTTGTTCATTTCTTAGCTTCCTGCTGCTTTGAGGTGAGGTATTTAATGTTTTCCCACTTCTTAATTGAACTGCTTGGCATTCTTCTGCTATTTGTTTTGACAGTTGCTTTTTTGTTTGCTTTAACTGTACTTCCATATTCCTGTTAGCCATTCTTGTTTCTTGTAGTATTTCCTTGAATTCGGCTAGCTGATGGGTTAGAAAGTCTAATTGTTGATTGAATTCATTAGCCTGATCCACAGGATTGAGTTCAGCAGTTACTGTTTTAGCTTCTTCTTTCATGGAAGATTCACTGCTTAGGTACAGATGCTGATTTCTGGCAACTGTATCAATAAGCTCTTGAGCTTCTTCAATTGTTTTTCTCATATGTATAGATCCACCAGCTGAGTGATCTAGAGAAATCTGAGCTTTTTCTATAAGCCCATAGTAGAATATGTCTAATTGCACCCACTTTGAAAACATCTCAGAGGGGCATTTTCTTAGCATCTCTCTGTATCTCTCCCAGGCATCATAAAGGGATTCATTATCTCCTTGTTTGAAGCCTTGGATGCTTAGCCTTAGCTGTGTCATCCGTTTTGGAGGAAAGTAGTGATTCATGAATTTTTCTGACAGCTGTTTCCATGTCCTTATGCTGTTCTTAGGTTGGTTATTTAACCACCTCTTAGCTTAATCTTTTACAGCAAATGTTAACCACCTCTTAGCTTGGTCGTTTACAGCAAATGGAAACAGTAATAATCTGTAGACATCCTGATCTACTTCCTTATCATGTACTGTGTCAGCAATTTGTAAAAATTGTGCCAGAAACTCTGTAGGTTCTTCATGTGGAAGACCGGAATACTGGCAGCTTTGCTGCACCATGATAATGAGCTGAGGATTCAACTCAAAGCTACTAACTCCAATGGAGGGTATACAGATACTACTCCCATATGAAGGAGTAGTGGGGCTAGCATATGACCCCAGAGTCCTCTTGGACTATGAGTGTTCATTTCTACTTAGTTCCATGATGGAATAAGGAGATGGTATGGATGTTGATATTATTTATTTTATAAAAATTTATTTTATAAAATAAAGTAAAAATAAAACAAATAAAAACAAAATAAAATAAATAAAAAAAATGAAAATATTTTTTTGAAGATTTTTGAAAAATTTGAGGAAAAGGATAATAAAATATATATTAAAAAAATAAGAATTGAAAAATTTTGAAATTGAAATCTGAATTTTTATATAAAAATTTTGAAAATATAGTTTAAAATTAGTTAGAAAAGATATACTTTTTTTTGAATTTTGAATTTTATGATGAAAGAGAAAAAACACACAAAAGACACAAGACTTAAAATTTTTAGATCTAATGCTCCTTATTTTCGAAAATTTTGGAGGGAAAACACCAAGAAACACCAAACTTAAAAATTTTAAGATCAAAATACAAGAAAAACTCAAGAACACCTTGAAGATTCACAAGAACACCAAGAACAAAAGAAAGAACACCAAACTTAAAACTTTTAGAAAACCAAGATAAATTTTTGAAAATTAAAGAAAGATCAACAAGAAAACACCAAACTTAAAGTTTGGCACAAGATTAAATTAAGAAAAATTATTTTTTTAAAAAAAAAGATTTTAAAAAGAAGTTGCCCAATTGCCAAGAACATAAACCAACGCTATAACCAACTGAGCTAAAAATGTAACGTATTTTAAAGATGTATTATTTTTATGGATAAAAGTATAATTTTTGAAAGTTAATATTTTGAAAAAGCACAAGAAAAACAAGAAAAGACACAAAACAAGAAAAACTCAAGATCAAACAAGAAAAATAAACAAGAACAACTTGAAGATCAATGAAGAACAAAGAACATAAATTCGAAAATTTTAAAGAAAAATATCAAATATGCAATTGACACCAAACTTAGAATAAGACACTAAACTCACGAAAAAAATTAAAAATTGATAAAGAAAAATAATATTTTTGAAAAATTTTTAAAAAGGGATAATAAAAGATGCAATTCTAGTAAAAGGGAAGGATAAATTCTTCCTAATCTAAGCAACAAAATAAACCTTTAGTTGTTCAAACTCGAATAATCCCCGGCAACGGCGCCAAAAACTTGGTGCACGAATTTCCAATCCGTACAACTAACCAGCAAGTGCACTGGGTCGTCCAAGTAATACCTTACGTGAGTAAGGGTCGATCCCACGGAGATTATTGGTTTAAAGCAAGCTATGTTTATTTTATTAATCTTAGTCAGGATGCCAATAAGGTTATTTGGATTTAATTGTAAGAAGTAAAAGTGTTTGGAATAAGTAATTGTTACTTTATTAATGGAGAATATGTTGGGGTTTTGGAGATGCTTTGTCCTCTGAACTTCAACTCTACCTTGAAATCCTTTTCCACACGCAAAGTCCCTTCCATGGCAAGCTCTATGTAGGGTGTCACCGTTGTCAATGGCTAACTCCCATCCTCTCAGTGAAAACGTTTCTATGCTCTGTCACAGCACGGCTAATCA
>NC_029774.3:18394645-18402028 GCF_000817695.3 Arachis duranensis | reverse complement strand
TGCAGAAATCCACTTCTGGGGCCCACTTGGTGTGTGCTGGGGCTGAGACTTAAGCTTCTCACGTGCCTGGGGCTGTTTTGGGCGTTCAACGCCAGGTTGTGACCTGTTTCTGGCGTTGAACTCCAACTTGTAACCTGTTTCTGGCGCTGGACGCCAGACAGCAGCATGATACTGGCGTTGAACGCCAGTTTACGTCGTTTATCTTCGCGTAAAGTATGGACTATTATATATTGCTGGAAAGCTCTGGATGTCTACTTTCCAACGCCATTGAGAGCGCGCCAATTGGACTCCTGTAGCTCTAGAAAATCCATTTCGAGTGCAGGGAGGTCAGGATCCAACAGCATCAGCAATTCTTTTTCAGCCTAACTCAGATTTTTGCTCAGCTCCCTCAATTTCAGCCAGAAAATACCTGAAATCACAGAAAAATACACAAACTCATAGTAAAGTCCAGAAATATAATTTTTGTCTAAAAACTAATAATATTCTACTAAAAACCAATTAAAACATACTAAAATCTACATGAAATTACCCCCAAAAAGCGTATAAAATATCCGCTCATCATGCAGTAATGTCGTGAGTATGCCGGAGTTGCATGTGTATGCTAATGATTGAACATTATTGAGCTTTGGATACTATCTTCCCCAAGTCAACTTGGGGTATTCCTTCCCCATGTCAGCTTGGGGTGTTGTCTCTTCTCCCCATGTCAGCTTGGGATTCGTCCCATGGATATTATTGAGCTTGGAGCATTCTTTTCCCAATGTCAGCTTGGGGGTCCTTCCCATGCTGTATTTTGAGCTTGAGAACATGTCGGGATGGCTACGTAGCTGACTGTTGATATCAACAGCCATAGGACAGGCATGCATCATGCGCATTTGTTTGTTTTGATTGCTATGTATTATTTGAGATTGCCTAACTGAATATATATCCTGCTACCTGCTATACTTGCTACTTGCTCTTTCTGCTTCCTCTTGTGTGTGAATTTGTCTGGTTGCTTGTCTCTGCATGATTTATGGCTGACGGAGGAGCGGAGGAAGGGTAAAATGGGTTGGCATTGATGTTAGGTTTAAAAGTGAGCAAGTCTAGGAGTGTTTTAGATTACCTTCCTCTTTTTATGGCTTCTGCTTAGAAATAAAGTTTTATAACTGTATGTTGGAGTTCTAGGATTGCCTTTGGCATTCCCAGGACCTTATATATTACATGCGTGGCACCTTTATCATGCTGAGAAACTCCAGTTCTCACCCCATAATGTGTTGTTATTTTTAGATGCAGGTCGAGTGGCTCCTCGGTAGGCGTCTGAAGGTTCTGCGGTGAAGTGGTTTACTTTGGGGTCTCCTTTTGTTATTTTGATGTATATATATGTATAGTTTCTCCTCTTGTATGTAAGAATACTTTGTTTATGTAGCTCTTAGAGGTTTTAAGGAGAACTAGGGTTTTGAACATGTTCTTTTGGGTTATTATTACGTATATATATATGTACGTATATGTTCTTCAACCAGCCTTGCTTTCGCAGGCTGAATCAAGAGCTACTTATGCTGTGTTTTTGGCCCTCTACTCGTATCATCTGTACATATATGTTATTGAACTTTAGTTTTCTTCTCACACAAGTAACCACATTTTCTGAGGGTCGTGCTTTTGAATTTTGCGATCTTGTTTTACCTGTTTTTCAAGACTCCTAGTTAAGTATCTCTTTCTCTATTATTATTATATATATTTTTTATTTTTAGAGGTCGTAATACCTTACTATCTCAGTCTTATGACTTAAGCGTAAGATTAAGTATGGTATGGTGTTACAGGTTTCATGAGGATGTCGACAGCTCCCAGTTTTTTTGAAGGCAAAGTAGCCTCACTCGATCGTCCTCTACCTTGACCCCTTTTGGACTTTGATTTCTTGGAGGCAGCTTCCTCATCTAATTCTCAGTTTTTCTTGACCGGTTTCGGGTTAGGAGCAATGCCCGCTAGGGTCGTTAGTCGAGCAGTTGGAACATAAAAAAATTATAAGGGAAGTGAGCATTTAAAAAAATTAAACATTTAGAAAAACATGGTACCTGGAGGATATCTAGCAATCTTCATTCGACCATGAATTTTATCTCTGACGCCTGGGTATTAGATGGCACCAGTTGTGTATCCTCTTCTTGACGTGCTCCGTATAGTAGATTCATAGGTAAAACCAGCTACAGGATACATGTATTCTGAAATTGATCGTGCTAAAAAAAGATTAAAGATGCTTTTCAAAGTGTTGAAACAAGGTAATAAAATTAGTAATAAGTAAATATTTTTTTTTGGTATTACCATTTAATTATTTACTAATTAGGTAATTATCTAATTCATTATTTCGATGTTCTTTTTAGTTATAAGCCTTTGTGGGATATTATTGATACAAGATGGGACAAGCAACTCTTTAAGCCTTTGCATGCCGCAGATTCATTATAGTCCTAATTTTAAGGTTAAGTATGATGTTAAGAAAGGACTTTATAATTGTTCGGTAGTTAACTTGAAGATTTCAAAGGTAAGGCTAATTTTTTTGGTAGAGATATAGCCAAGAATGCTCTCAAAACCAAAACACCTTCACAATGGTGGAATTCTTATAGAGATGAACATCTGAAAATTTAAAAGTTTTCTATCTGTGTCTTGAGCTTGACTTGCAAACTTTTGAGATGGTAAACTTTTAATTTGATACTAGTTTAGGAATTTATTTTCTAAAATTATAGAATTAGTTAATTATTCAATTTTATTATTTTCTACTTAGCATATGTATTTATTTTAAATAAATTCTAATAAATTTTGATATTATTAGGTTTACACGAAAAGGAGAAATCGTTTGAAGACAAGCACAATGAATAACGTTGTTTTTGTGATGACCAATTTAAGATTAGCAAGGAAGAAGCCATAAAAAAAATACTGTTGACTATAGTCTTGAAGGCTTAAATTCAGATGAAGAATAGATTGTGGAAGATGAAAATATGATGGAAAATTTGGAAGAGTTTGATACACAAAATGATAGTTATACTTAGCCCCTCAAGAAGATGGAGGTAAAGATGAGAGACCTTTGATTGATTTGGAAATTCCTCTTCTTGATGATGATGTTTTCAATGAGCTTCTCAACTTTCTTTCTAATGGAAATCAAAATGTTGGAGAATATGATGATTATGATGTTAATGAATTGTTCTAGTTTTTATATTTTTTAGGATGATGTTATGTTATCTATGTTATATTTGTGATGTTGCATATTAGACTTGTGACTAATTTATATTTTTATCTTTGAACTTTACAAATGTTGCATTTTGTTATATATTATTTATGCTTCTTTGATGCGTGAGCATCTTTCCTATCTTTTCCTAGTGAATTTGCATCTAATTTGTTGAGTTTAATAAAGAAATAATTATATTTTAGCCAATATGGATGCAACTATGAGTCTTTTGCAATTTTGTTTATTTTAGGTAGCATTCGACTGGATTTGATAGAGTTTCTGCAGCTCAAGAATCAAAAGAGATCGCAGCAAGGAGCGACGCGTACGCATGACTGACGCGTACGCGTGATTTGGAGCATTCCACGACGACGCGTGCCTGTGAATGATGCGCACGCGTGACTCGAGAAAAAGACCATCGACGCGTACGCGTGACATGCGCCACGTGCAGAAAACGCTGGGGGCGATTTCTGGGCTGCTTTTGACCCAGTTTTCAGCCCAGAAAGTACATATCAGAGGCTGCAGAGTGAAGGAATCAAGTGGTCCCCACCCACCAACTGAAGATTTGATGATTGTTATAATTAGTTCTGATTTAAATTCAAATTTGAATTTGAAAATAGGAAAAGATATTATTTTAATTTTAGAAATTAGATTTTAAATTAATTAGGATTAGTTATAAAAAGGAGAGACTTCTCTTCTATTGAGGAGATTCCATTAGGGAATTCCATTCCAATTTACAATCCTTATTTTCTACTCTGAACCATGAGCAACTAATCCTCCATTGTTAAGGTTAGGAGCTCTGTCTATTTGTATGGATTGATTTCATTGCTTTTTCTATTTTAATTCATGTATGGATTTATAATTTAAGAATTGTTTTTGCTCTTTATTTTATGAATTTGGGTGGAACAGAAGTATGACCCTCTTTTCTATTTGAGTTCTTGTAAAACTTAAAAAAGCTCTTTACTTAAACAACAGCTTGAAAATAATTTCTCATAAATTTTAATTATCTGAATTTAACAGGATACGTGATATATAATCCTTTTATTTCTTGGGTAATTAGAGTTTTTGTGGCATATAAACTGAAATTTGATCATCACCCTCTAATTGAAATTAATTGACCAAGGAATTGGCAATTAATGAATTTTAGAGGAGACTAGAAAAGTCTAAGGAATTAGGATCTAGTCACATATAGTTTGCCATGAATTAAATCCTACATGATTAAAATAGTTAGTAAAAAAAGTTAATCCGGAAAAATAGATAACTCTGAAGCCTTAACTGTTTTCTCCATATTTTATTCCCAACTTATTTATTTGTCTATCTTTTTAATATTCTGAGTTCAAACTTAAACCTTTTGAACATCTCAAAACCCTTTTTTTTTTGCTTGCCTAACTAAGCCAATCAATCAATCATTGTTGCTTGATCCATCAATCCTCGTGGGATCGACCCTTACTCACGTAAGGTATTATTTGGTACGACCCGGTGCACTTACCGGTTAATTTATGGGTTATAAAATATCGCACCAAATTTTTGGCGCCGTTGCCGGGGATTGACTATGATTGACAACTATTAATTGTTTAATTGCTTAGATTAGGCGTTTTATTTTTAATTTTATTTAAATTTTACTTTAAATATTTTCAAAAAAAAATTAATTTTAATTTTCTTTATTTCGCTATTTATTTATTTTTTTTCCTTTCTTCCGTTTTTTCGCTTTCGTTTTCCTGTTTCCTTTTTTTTATTATTTCACTTCTTTTTAATTTTTTTTTCTTTTTTTTAAAAAAAAAAAATAAAAATATTTAATATTAATATTTTTTTAATTTCTGAAATTAAGTCTGGTGTCTTTAAGTTTTCTTTCAAAAATATTTTTTTAAAATACTAATAATTTTCTTTGTTTAATTTTTAAATTTTTAGTTGACCTCTTTTTATTTATTTTTGAATTCTTCTTTTATTTTTATTATTTTTTATTTTATTTCTTTTGAAAAAAATTCTGTTCTTTTTTCTTTACTTTCCTATTTACCACATGGTGCGTTTAATCCTATTTGGTGTTTTGTGCTAAGGAAAAATAATAGAGAGAAATCACAGGGATTACTACTCACACTCAAGTAGTGATCCATATTATGGTGGATGGAGGAACTATCCAAATTTTGGTTGGCAAAGTCAAAACCAAAGAAACTTCAATGCTTCATGTTCCAACTATCAAGAGCCACCACCTCCATATTCATATCAAGAACCACCATCTCAATATTCATATCAAGAACCATCATCTTTCTACCCATACCAAGAGCCACGATCTCCCTATTCATATCAAGAACCATCATTTCCTTCTTATTCATATCAAGAGCCACAATCTCCTTATTCATCTCAAATACCATTAGATCTTGAGCTCCTCATGAAAGAATTCCTACATGATATAAAGACGAGTGTCAAAAATGTAGAAAATTATGTGCAGACGATGATCAAGAACCAGGAAGGGGAACAAGTAAATTCCTTCCCAAGAGATACAATGCATGATCCTATAGAAGAAAGTGAGGAAACCAATCAAAGGAATTTATACTCCAGTGAATTAGAGAACTTTCCACCCTCACATATGGAAGAAGAGAAAGATGCACAACCTCCCATGCCCTTGGTAAGCAATGAAGAAGAGATTGAATTAGAAGAAAGCTACCAAGAGAAAGAGATTGAAATTGAGGAAGCTTGCAAAAAGGTAGAATAATTCAAAGGAGAGCACAAGGGAGTGGAGCTTGCAAGACCTCTTCCAAAGCCATCACCATCCAATACAACATTTAAGTGAGTAAAATTCCTATCCTTAACCTTTTCTTTCCCACTTGAATATGGGCTACTAGAGACGGATGGTCAACTTAGAGCTCTTTGTGGCATTAAGAGTAAGAGAAAGATAGTTAGTGGCAAGAGATGTCAAGCAAGGTTCAATATGGTTGCATGCTCCAAATTGAAGTGCAAGGATTGGTGTAGAGCTCAATTGAATGGGTCTAGAAGGTTGTTTGGATGTCTCTGTGAGAATTCAGATCACTTGCCATCCAGTGGGAACAATGGTGATCCACAAGAAGACGGGTGTAAAAGCAAGGTTTGGGACCGTGGAATTTGTAAGACCCAAAACCTTTGAAAAAGGGCTATCATTAGCAAATTCCAAATTCAATGTTTCTGTAGCTTTAATTTCAGAAATTCTTCTATTAAAGAAAATTAAAGTAAGTTTTGATTTATTGAATCTGAGATGAGTTATGATTATTACCCAACTTTATAATTATTGGATTATTTTCTATATTTAAATTATAAAGTTGGCAGTTGTGAAATAATAATGATTTTGATATGATTTGGATTAAATAAGTAACATTTTAAATATTACTACTGCTATTTTGGAAAATAGAGAAATTAATTATATTATTTCTAAATTTTGGATTTTGAATATTTTATTGAAAATAATTTGTACAATTGATGAGCAAATAGTATTTTTCTATATACAAATAGTGTTGGATTTAAATTGGGTTTCAATTACTATATTTTCCCCAATTTCATTTAAAATTACTAAAATTCCCCTAACCCTAATTTTCAAAAAATGAAACCCTAACCCAGTGACCTGCTACCCGACCCGGTTTCCTTCACTCACACTCAGCAGCAGCAGCTGCTGCCCCTCTCTACCCTAGACACATACACACACGCGTGAAGACAACAGGGAGAGAAAGAAAGAAGCGAACGAAACGAAGAGAAGGAGAGGCAGAATTAGGGAAGAGGGGAGAAGAGGGAGGCGGCACGGTGGGTGCCACTGCCACCGTCGCCGCCGTTGCGAGCTGAGGGGAAAGGGAGTTCTGGGCGAGGAGAGAGAGAGCTCGCGAACCAGGGAGATTGACCCACGCCTCGCCGCCGCGCCACCATCGTTCGGTCCGCCCACGAGCTGCCGCCGTGGCTGTTGGTTGTCACCGTGAAGCCGTGCTGTTCGTCTCTGCCCAGTCGTGATTCTGCCACCCATCTCCCCGTTTTGTCGCTTGAAGAGTACCACGAAGGCGAGAAGGAGCTCGTGAGTGAAGGGAGCATGCAGGGAAGAGGAAGGAAGCGCTGGTTGGCCGCCGCACTGCGCCGTCGTTGCTGGAGGTCTGGGAGACGCCGTCAATCACCGTTGAGCCGCGCCGGACCCAGAATTGCGAATGTGAGGGGTGCGATGCAGGGGGCCGACGAGAGAAAAGGGGAGT
>NC_029774.3:18383197-18394639 GCF_000817695.3 Arachis duranensis | reverse complement strand
GGGAAGGGCTCCGCTACTATTACCGCCACTTTTGAGCTACCGCCGCCACTACCGTTGGAAGCCGCCGTTAGGATCGCCATTGTTTTGGTAAGCTTGCCCTGTTTCTGGTTCTTCTTAGTTTCGCCAATTCAATTTTAGTTTGAAGCTGCCACTGAAACTATTGTGTTTAATAAAGGAGCTGTCATATGATATGTTGTCCCTGCCAGAGGACCTGCGGCTCTGCATTTCCGATCGCCGGTGGTGGCGCGGGTGTTGCTGGAAACACCATCGGAACTACCGCTACTCGGTGCAGTTGTTCTTCCCTTGTTGTGGTAAGCAGGCTCTTTTTGAAAAGCCCTTTTTGGTCAGTATTCTGTTATGCGTGGTTAAAGACTCTGAGGTTTGGTAACATAGGTTCGAGTTTTAATTGTTGCCTTTTTGGTCATCAGGGGTAGCACGGTTGTTGCCGAAACCACCGCCGGAGCTATCACTGCTTGATTCAGCCGCTCTTTCTTAGTTTCAGTAAGTATTTTTGTTTCGAAAGCCCTGCCTTAGTGTTCAATTTTGTGTAATAAAGTGTTTATGATGTTGACGGTTCCAGGGGTAGAATCCGAGTTTACTTGTGGCGTTGAGGTTGGTTTTGCTATTGAGAAAAAACACGCGGAGTCGGGATTTTGATTGTCGATTTCGGGTTGAGGCGGAAAGAACTCTGTGAGACGTTTGGGTTATGGAATTGCATTTTGAGGTGGGGGCGCTTTCCGAAAACTATAGTTTATTATTGGGATTATTACATATGGATACTGATGTGAGATATGGTGTATTTAGTGATTGCATCTGCCTTATGTATTATTTGATTGACTTGAATGATTATGGATGTTTGTTTGGCTGAATTGTTGTGTGGTTTCGTGAAACGAGATGCTTTTGAAGTTGATTCTTTTAAAGCATTAAAATCGGGTTTAATCCGTTATGAATTGATTTGAGTTGAGTTGATTTTCTGGATAATGTGGAAAGTAGAACGCACTGTTGAATTCAGCCTGGTTTATTTTAATTGACCTGGTTTCAGACAAACGATTTGTTATTGAGCCGTTTCTTAAAAGCGGAAATGAGTTAAATCGGTTGATATTGATTTGATTTTGAAATGGTTTCCTTGAAATATACCACTGAGGCGACTGTTGGATTTAGCTTGCTTTTGAATTGATTTCTGGTTTTGAGCTGTTGAAAAGGAATGAGAAATGGTTTAGTTGGGACCCGAACCGGGTGGCAAAAGTCCAAATTTTAGGGGAGGTGTTGCCGAAATTTCTACAAAATCCTAGTCTTGTTTGAAAAGTTATTTTAAAAGGGTTGGATTTGAGAAATTGTATTATTTGATTTATTAAGAGAATATTTATGTTTTCAAGCTCAATTTATTTAATGAACTTTATGCGTTGAGTTCAGCTTATTTAGAAATGAACTATTTTCACCGTTTGAATCACTGAAGGAAAGAATGATGCTCTAATATTGATTTCGATGTAAAAATGAACATTTAGTGATTTTAAAGGAAACACTTTTAGTGATTTTTAAAGGAACCTAGACTTTTGATTGAGTAATTAAGTTTGAGGCATTTTGGAAGAGTTAGAAAAATGGGTTCCAAAAGAAACCTGAAAGTGGTCTGATTCAAATGAACCGGTTCTGTTTCAAATGAGTTGATTTTTGGACCGGGTTGAAACTTGTGATTTTTGTATGGTCAGTTTTATAATAAATTCTGTTTTATTTACTTGAATCGAGAAACTATGACTTTAAGAGTTTCAATGAATTTTAAGGAATTGATATAGGTTGACCTTCCCTAAAGACTTGGGACTCTGCAGAGAAATTTTGTTAGACTTGGGACTCTCCTGAGAAACTTTTGTTATAAAATCCCATTGATGGATGTGTGATTTTGAATACTTTGAAATAAATCCTTAACTTGTCATGGTTTTGGAAGTTTTGGAAAGATAATGCCGAGAGTGGCTTTGTTTTAAAAATGGAACTCACTTTGAATAAATTTGGCCTATGAGCCTGAGATGATTTGAGAAACGAGATTTCTAAAGCCAAGGCTGAAAAGAGTTGAAACTTGATTTCAAAGTGAAACGATTTGAGAAAAAGTGATTTATGGCTTAAATGCCGGTTTTATGAATTTGATGATGTTTTGTTGTGAGCCGGAATGGCTGTGTATGATTATGAGTATTGGCTGGTTCTGGATTGAACCGTGAGCCGGTTGGCTGAGATGGATGTTGATCCATGGCTGAGAATGACAGCATATATGCTGAGATATTGATAATTTGTGATATTGCACTTCTACTATCGGAGATAAGAGTTTCCCTGGGAGAAAGCAGTGGCTAGGCACCACGTGCTCCAGGTTGAGACTCGAAGCTCTTTTGACCCTATGTCGTCAGGGTGGCTGGGCACTGTGAAACTCCCGGATGAGCTCACCCCTATAAATATTCACCAGTGAGGGTGATGGATATGGATCATGATTATGATCAAGTTTATATTGAGTATAACTCGAGTTGGGGAGACACGACAGAGGGACAGTCCAATGGTTAGCTACCAGGACTTGTCGGGCTGGCTCTATAACTGACAGATGATATCATCAGCCACTAGGGACAGGCATGCATCTTATGCATCTATGTGACATTGTTTGGGTGTGCATACTATACTTAGTTTGCCTATGTGATTAATTTCTAATTGTCCTACTTGCAATAACTGTTTGTTTGTGCTTGCATTTTCCTATTTGTGTTTGCTACCGAGACTCTGTTGGACTCTGGTGATTGGTTGATGGTGGGATTGTTTGGGCCTAAGGCCGTGGTTGGAATGGGATGAACCAATGGTTGATTTCGGTTTTGTGTTTTTGGTTTGGAATAAAATATGAAAGGTATTTTGGTTCGGTATAGATAAACCTTTTTGAAAGGCTTTTGATGTTTTGAGAATTGAATGGTTCCTCTTTCAGAAGAGATTTCCGACTTTACTTTTATTGTACACTGTTGTTTTTAAAAATAGGCATAAGATGGTTTTAGTCACTGGTACGGTTTATCTTCACGTATCCTATTACAGTAATTCCCAAAAACCATCTACTGAGAACACTTTCGAGGATGATGTTCTCACCCCCTACATTTTTCCCCTTTCAGGATATGAGCGCTGAAGTCACGAAGAGTTTATTTAGTTGTTGTTTAAATGCTCTGTATTGCTTTAGATTATTGTTTATTGTACCTTCTCCTTTATCTAGATATACTCTTTAAGAGGGATAGGGATTGTATTGGTTAATCCTTGTAATATTTACATACTTATATGTATATATATGGATGTACCCTTTATGAGTTTTTGTAAGTTGTATGGTATGTATGGATGTATGTTGTATAGCAAAAGTATTTTTGGGAGCGGTTTTGCGGTTTAAAGTTTTAAACAGGCTCATATTTTAGTATTAAATAATATAAGTGTCGTCGTAATGTCCGAGCTATCAGAGTCGCGCAGCCGGAAGCGTGAGCTTTGGTAGTTAGGGTGTTACAGAATTCATTCCCACAATCAACACTCTTGGGGACTTGTCACTTGCTTCAACTTGCTCAAAGGTGTTACGCGCCTAGTTTGGGATCCCGGTAGCCATTGAAATTACAAACATTGGTGGAGATTCCTGGATCAATACAAGCATAAGCCACCATGACAAGGAGCTCACCACATGTCCAACTTAAGGACCTTAACTAAAAGTGCTTGGTGGGAGACAACCCGCCATGGTATGATCGTTCCTTTTCATTCTTAGTTATTTTTCGTAATAGTAGTTTTCTTACTTATTTGATTTTTATTGAATTCTTACTAATTTTCTGATCATGCAGCTATTTTAAAACAGGAACCGGATAAAAAAAAGAAGAGGAGCACATGACACATAAGTGTCGCTGACGCGTACGCGTCATATGCATTTGCGTGAATAATAAAATTTAACAGAGAGATGCGCGGAAGTGGCACAGGAATAATGCCTTTCGAACAAATAAGCCCATGCGTAAGCGTACCCCATGCGTGCGCGTCTTTGGTGATTTTGGCACTCCACTAGTGCACGTCACTGACGCGAACGCGTGACCTGGAAAAACGGCATAAATATGTATTTGGGCAGAGACTTGTGCTGGTTTGGGGCTGGAAGTATGCTAGACGCACAAAATTGACCACGCGTACGCGTCCCTGACGCGTGCGCGTCATTCGACCAAACGGCCATCCATGTGTGCGCGTGCATGACGCGAATGCGTCGCATGCCAATATTGGTTCCCTAGCCACGCGAACAGAGAGTTGCGCGTGTGCGCGGCTGCCTGGTGCACGAAATTGTGATCACTACAACTCCGCACAACTAACCAGCAAGTGTACTGGGTCGTCCAAGTAATAAACCTTACGCGAGTAAGGGTCGATCCCACGGAGATTGTTGGTATGAAGCAAGCTATGGTCACCTTGTAAATCTTAGTCAGGCAGACTCAAATGGGTTCATTCAATCATTGAATCCTACTCAGAATACCACAGACAAGGTTTAGACCTTCCAGATTCTCTTGAATGCCGCCATCAGTTATAGCTTATACCACGAAGATTCCGGTTAAAGAACCCAAGAGATAAACATTAGAGCCTTGTTTGCTTGTAGAACAGAAGTGGTTGTCAGTCACTTGTTCATCAATGAGAATGATGATGAGTGTCACATAATCATCACATTCATCAAGTTCTTGAGTGCGAATGAATATCTTGGAACAAGAACAAGCGGAATTGAATAGAAGAACAATAGTAATTGCATTAATACTCGAGGTACAGCAGAGCTCCACACCTTAATCTATGGTGTGTAGAAACTCCACCGTTGAAAATTCATAAGAACAAAAGTGATCATTGGCTTCGGTCCCAGAGAGGGAACCAGAAAAACCAAGATGAAAATACAATAGTAAAAGGTCCTACTTATAGGGAACTAGTAGCTTAAGAATTACAAAGATGAGTGAATGACATAAAAATCCACTTCTGGGCCCACTTGGTGTGTGCTTGGGCTGAGCAATGAAGCATTTTTCGTGTAGAGACTCTTCTTGGAGTTAAACGCCAGCTTTGGTGCCAGTTTGGGCGTTTAACTCCCATTTTGGTGCCAGTTCCGGCGTTTAACGCTGGGAAATCTGAAGGTGACTTTGAACGCCGGTTTGGGCCATCAAATCTTGGACAAAGTATGGACTATCATATATTGCTGGAAAGCCCAGGATGTCTACTTTCCAACGCCTTTGAGACCGCGCCAATTGGGCTTCTGTAACTCGAGAAAATCCACTACGAGTGCAGGGAGGTCAGAATCCAACAGCATCTGCAGTCCTTTTCAGTCTCTGAATCAGATTTTTGCTCAGGTCCCTCAATTTCAGCCAGAAAATACCTGAAATCACAGAAAAACACACAAACTCATAGTAAAGTCCAGAAAAGTGAATTTTAACTAAAAACTAATAAAAATATACTAAAAACTCAACCAAATATACTAAAAACATACTAAAAACAATGCCAAAAAGCGTACAAATTATCCGCTCATCACTGCCTTCACGCGAATCGCACAAAACCAAAAGCGACGCGTACGCGTGCCTGACGCTTACGCGTCCTTAAGAAAATTACGCGACCCACGCGTATGCGTGCTGCACGCGTACGCGTCGCCTGCGCCGCACAATTACACTAGTTCGCCGCCCAGTTTTAATTTTCTCTCTCTCCCAATCCTAATTCTCTCTTGTTCCTTTATCCTTTTCTTCTTCTTTCATCTTATTATTTGTTTTTGTTTTCAGATTTTCTTTGCTTGAGGACAAGCAAACATTTAAGTTTGGTGTTGACGCTTCGCTTAAAGCTTTCTGTTTATTCCTATGGCACCAAAAGGGAGGCGAATCATCTTCACTGAGGAGCACAACCTGAAGAATAAAGCGACCGCTAGGATAACTAATGTGGTTGAGTTCCTTTCATTTTTATTCCTCCCCTATTTTTCTATGTTACGTTCTGGTTTTCTGCTATTTTGCTTTGTTTGTTGCATGATCCTTTATCAGTAAGAATCCTAGGTCTAGTTTAGATTTCTCTTAATTGCTTTAATTCTGAAAAGACGTCTCATGTATTACTCACTGAGCTTGAATTCAAATAAAAAATACAGAAGTGATGTATTGCATGAGAAATTGAGTTAATTTTAAAAGTAGTCTTATTTACTTAAATGTGATGGTATTTTCTGTGATTCTAAATGCATGACATGAACAGTGCATAATTTTGATAGTGAAGTGTATGAATGTTAAAATTGTTGGCTCTTGAAAGAATCATGAAAAAAGAGAAATGTTATTGATAATCTGAAAAATCATAAAATTGATTATTGATACAAGAAAAAGCAGTGAAAAACACAGCTTGCGAAAAAAAGGGAAGAAAAAAAGAAAAAAAAAAGAAAAAAGCAAGCAGAAAAAGCCAAGAACCCTTTAAACTAAAAGGCAAAGGGTAAAAAGGATCCAAGGCTTTGAGCATTAATGGATAAGAGGGCCCAAAGGAATAAAACCCTGGCCTAAGCGGCTAAATTAAGCTGTCCTTAACCATGTGCTTGTGGCGTGAAGGTGTCAAGTGAAAAGTTTGAGACTGAGCGATTAAAGTTGTGATCCAAAGCAAAAAGAGTGTGCTTAAGAACTCTGGACACCTCTAACTGGGGACTCTAGCAAAGCTGAGTCACAATCTGAAAAGGTTCACCCAGTTATGTGTCTATAGAATTTATGTATCTGGTGGTAATACTGGAAAACAAAATATTTAGGGTCACGGCCAAGACTCATAAAGTAGCTGTGTTCAAGAATCAACATACTAAACTAGGAGAATCAATAACACTATCTGAATTCTGAGTTCCTATGGATTTCAATCATTCTGAACTTCAAAGGATAAAGTTAAATGCAAAAACTATTTAGGATTGCAGTTTTAAACCCCACTATAAGAAGAGACATGAGCTTAATCGAACTCTCATTTTCATGCAAATTCACATCCTAAGTTTATATTCGTTTTGGTTGCTTGAGGACAAGGAACGGTTTAAGTTTGGTGTTGTGATGCGTGAGCATCTTTTCTATCTTTTCCTAGTAAATTTGCATCTAATTTGTTGAGTTTAATAAAGAATAAATTATATTTTAGCCAATATGGATGCTACTTTGAGTCTTTTGCAATTTTGTTTATTTTAGGTAGCATTCGACTGGATTTGATAGAGTTTCTGCAGCTCAAGAATCAAAAGAGATGGCAGCAAGGAGCGACGCGTATGCGTGGCTGACGCGTACGCGTAATTTGGAGCTTTCCACGACGACGCGTGCATGTGACTGATGTGGACGTGTGATTTGAAGAATTTCACAGCGACGCGTGCGTGTGACTGACACGTCTACGTGACTCAGAAAAAAGACCATCGAGCGTACGCGTGACTGACTCGTACGCATGACATGCGCCTCGCGCAGAAAATGCTGGGAGCAATTTTTGGGATGCTTTTGACCCAGTTTTCAGCCCAGAAAGTACAGATTAGAGGCTGCAGAGTGAAAGAATCAAGTGGTCTCCAGCCACCAACTGAAGACTTGATGATTGTTATAATTAATTCTAATTTAAATTCAAATTTGAATTTGAAAATAGGAAAAGATATTATTTTAATTTTAGAAATTAGATTTTAAATTAATTAGGATTAGTTATAAAAAGGAGAGACTTCTCTTCTATTGAGGAGATTCCATTAGGGGAATTCCATTAGGGAATTCCATTCCAATTTACAATCCTTATTTTCTACTCTGAACCATGAGCAACTAATCCTCCATTGTTAAGGTTAGGAGCTCTGTCTATTTGTATGGATTGATATCATTGCTTTTTCTATTTTAATTCATGTATGGATTTATAATTTAAGAATTGTTTTTGCTCTTTATTTTATGAATTCGGGTGAAACGGAAGTATGACCCTCTTTTCTATTTGAGTTCTTGTAAAACTTGGAAAAGCTCTTTACTTGAACAACAGCTTGAAAACAATTTCTCCTAATTTTTAATTATCTGAATTTAACAGGATACGTGACATATAATCCTTTTATTTCTTGGGTGATTAGAGTTTTTGTGGCATATAAACTGGAATTTGATCATCACCCTCTAATTGGAATTAATTGACCAAGGAATTGGCAGTTAATGAATTTTAGAGGAGACTAAAAAGGTCTAAGGAATTAGGGTCTAGTCACATATTGTTTGCCATGAATTAAATCCTACATGATTAAAATAGTTAGTAAGAAAAGTTAATCCGGAAAAATAGATAACTCTGAAGCCTTAACTGTTTTCTCCATATTTTTTTCCCAACTTATTATTTGTCTATCCTTTTGATATTCTGAGTTCGAACTCAAAACTTTTGAACATCTCAAAACCCTTTTTTTGTTTGCCTAACTAAGCCAATCAATCAATCATTGTTGCTTGATCCATCAATTCTCGTGGGATCGACCCTTACTCACGTAAGATATTACTTGGTACGACCCGGTGCACTTGCCGGTTAGTTTGTGAGTTGTAAAATACCGCACCATACTTTAGGTTTATTTTATTATTATGTTATTATTTATGATATTTTTGTCAAATTTAAATTTTTATTTTTATTTAAATTACTTAATTTTATCATATTATATTGCTCCTATAATTGATATTAATAAATTTATATATTTAGTAAAATCTTACATTCCATTTTACGATTTTATGTTCTATGATTTTTAATTATCTTTTTGATTCTACGTAAAATCTCGATTTTCGCTATTTTTGTCAAACTTAAAAATTTTAAAATTTGAGATTGAATTTTATATAATTTTTTTTGTTATTTTTTCGCTACATACCTACTGAATTGTCATTTTTTTTGTTATTTTTTCGCTACATACCTAATTGAAAAGAAAAAAAGTATAGAGACCTAATTAAAAATTCAGAGAAATTATAAATATTCAATGAAAGATATTCCTATAATCCCTATTTAATGATTCTACAACATAAAAAATATTCCTATAATCCCTTTTATTTTATCACTATAATTTTTTTCTTATTTATATACAAATTGTACCAAAAATACCTTCTCTTTATTTTTTTGACTTTTAAAATACCTTATCTTAAGAATATACAAAAAAAGTAATGGATAAAATGAAACAGAAATAATAGTAGTAATAAGTATAATATAAAATTCAATTTTAATCACTCAAATATTTATTATGACCAACATAATGAAAGAACTTTCATATAGCACATGGTAACAAGAATCATTGATAGAATAATAACTAAAATTGTTTATAAAAATTGAGTTCTATATAGTTTCTCAAACAAGAGAACCAATTTGGCTCACAAAAACTTAAAAGCAAGTATATTGAAGAAATGAATTTTTCTTATGGTAACAAGAACCATCAGAAAAAAATTTCTAAAGGCTGCTTGCTCTAGCATAAACAGATATTCCATCTCCCTTGGATATGATCTTTGCCATTATAACTGATGCCAAGTGACGAGCACCAAAAGTGAGCAGGGAATACAATGCATCCTCACACCGTCTTTGTCACAACAAAATATTTTTCTAGAAGATATGATAAGGTGTAACATCAGAAAAAATACTAAGATTTTTAATGAAAATCCAAATCAACAACAACAAATAATATCAAATGAATAGCACCAAACCTTAATTGAAAGTCAATTCTCAGAAGGTATGTTTTTCATTCCAATTTTAAGAGTGGCTGGTCCATTGAATGGACAGAAAATTCACATTGCAATGTTTGTGAAAGTTCTACCAAGTGCTGACTTCACATGAACATAAAGCCTTGCACTTTGCAACTCTCCACGTTTGAGAAAGTCCTTTCTAAGAACAAAACTCCTGGTCCATTCAATCTGCAACAACTTAGTTTCAGCTTGTATATACAAAATGATCTTGATGCATACAGCTAACGATGTTTACAGCAAAACTAATTCAAATGTCAATTCACCAATTAACAAAATTCCTGTACATAAATATTTATATTGTAAACCCTAAACCATTATATCAAAAAAATTCAAAAATCAATTCAAAAAATAGGTATTCAATCAATGCCATATTTTAAAAAAATTGACATATGTATAAACATGTTACATCAAATTTTAAAAACTGAAGATCAAATCATGTCCTTTTAAATCTTTTTTTTTTCTTTTCGATAATGTCAGCATTAAAGCATATCTCTATAAGGATAAGTATCATCTAAAATTAGCTAGGCAGATAGTAATATTTCATTAGTAATACCATATGATGCATCACATGTAAATAAATATGGTAAAAGTAATATGCTGACCTTGTAGAGAACAGAACCAAATATCAAATTACAACTCCAAAGCACCACAAAGGAAATAAATAAACATTCCAGTTCCAAGGTTCTGATTGAATTAACTTGAAGCACCTTAAGAATGAATCATACTCAACATAAAACTCAATATGTAGGCAGATGACCAGAATCTATTCAAGGCACCAAATAGGGGATGACATATATTGCAATATCAATATGAAATGACATTATGTTTAATGGCTTTCGGCTTCCATTAGACCTTAAATATAAAACTTCTTATTTATAGCAAAACCCTAAATCATCCATGAGAACTGAATAGAAAAATCAAGAGGCATTGAAGCTTGCAGAAGCAGGACACCATTTATTGTTGGAAAAGGCAAAATTTGCCCTGCTTGACAGTGAAAATTTCCCTCTTTTAACAAAATTTCTATATATAAATATCCATATTGTAAACCCTAAATAAACCATTATATCAAAATAATCCAAAAATTAATTCAACAAATAGATAATCAACCAATGCGATATTTTTGAAAAAATAAAATTAGCATAAACATCAAATTTTAAAACTGAAAAAAGAGGCTTTTTTTTGTCACCTGTTTGCAGACAGTTCGAGTATAGGGAGACGGAACAAAGGCACAACACGGAGACAGGAGGCCAAGCACTACGAGACTCGGCACGGTTCGGCGCAGCAACGTTAGGCGAGGGGCTTCACCGCGAGGGACAGCGATGGCTTGGACGGACAAATAGCGGAGAAGACATCCGAACAGAACAAAACAGAGGAAACTGGTGCGCAAAATTGTGAACAATACTTTTCACAACTCTCATAATCCCCGGTCATGAACCCCAAAAACTTGGTAGCTCAATACCATGGCATTACACAACTTCGCACAACTAACCAGCAAGTGCACTGGGTCGTCCAAGTAATAAACCTTACGCGAGTAAGGGTCGATCCCACGGAGATTGTTAGTATGAAGCAAGCTATGGTCATCTTGTAAATCTTAGTCAGGCAAACTCAAATGGATATGGTGATGAACGAAATAAACATAAAGATAAAGATAGAGATACTTATGTAATTCATTGGTAGGAACTTCAGATAAGCGCATGAAGATGCCTTCCCTTCCGTCTCTCTGCTTTCCTACTGTCTTCATCCAATCCTTCTTATTCCTTTCCATGGCAAGCTTGTGTAGGGTTTCACC
>NC_029774.3:18382207-18382556 GCF_000817695.3 Arachis duranensis | reverse complement strand
TTTTATGCCAGTTTGGGCGTTTAACTCCCATTTGGGTGCCAGTTCCGGCGTTTAACGCTGGGATTTCTGAGGGTGACATTGAACGCTGGTTTGGGCCGTCAAATCTTGGGCAAAGTATGGACTATCATATATTGCTGGAAAGCCCAGGATGTTTACTTTCCAACGCCGTTAAGACTGCGCCAATTGGGCTTCTGTAGCGCCAGAAAATCCACTTCGAGTTCAGGGAGGTCAGAATCCAACAGCATCTGCAATCCTCTTTCAGCCTCTGAATCAGATTTTTGCTCAGGTCCCTCAATTTCAGCCAGAAATTACCTGAAATCATAGAAAAACACACAAACTCATAGTAAAG
>NC_029774.3:18377955-18378359 GCF_000817695.3 Arachis duranensis | reverse complement strand
ATGAGCCTGGGTTTTGAATCTTGCTTTGTGAGTAGATATTTAAGAGCAGCATGGTCAGTGTACACAATCACTTTTGATCCTCCTAAATAAGATCTGAACTTGTCAATGGCATAAACCACTGCAAGTAACTCCTTTTCTGTGGTTGTGTAGTTCTTCTGTGCATCATTTAGAATACGGCTGCCATAATGAATGACGTGCAGAAGCTTACCATGCCTTTGTCCCAATACTGCACCAATGGCATGGTCACTGGCATCACACATTAGTTTAAATGGTAATGTCCAATCTGGTGCAGAGATGACTGGTGCTGTGACCAGCTTAGCTTTCAGGGTCTCAAATGCCTGCAGACACTGTGTGTCAAACACAAATGGGGTGTCAGCAGCTAGCAGGTTGCTCAAAGGTTTTGC
>NC_029774.3:18369986-18371434 GCF_000817695.3 Arachis duranensis | reverse complement strand
CTGAGGGTGACTTTGAACGCCGGTTTGGGCCGTCAAATCTTGGGCAAAGTATGGACTATCATATATTGCTGGAAAGCCCAGGATGTCTACTTTCCAACGCCGTTGAGAGCGCGCCAATTGGGCTTCTGTAGCTCCAGAAAATCCACTTCGAGTGCAGGGAGGTCAGAATCCAACAGCATCTGCAGTCCTTTTTAGTCTCTGAGTCAGATTTTTGCTCAGGTCCCTCAATTTCAGCCAGAAAATACCTGAAATCACAGAAAAACACACAAACTCATAGTAAAGTCCAGAAAAGTGAATTTTAACTAAAAACTAATAAAAATATACTAAAAACTAGCTAGATTATACTAAAAACATACTAAAACAATGCCAAAAAGCGTATAAATTATCCGCTCATCAGAAACCAACGCAGAGGGAAGGAGGCAATGGACAGCACACCACTAAGCATCCGTTGCAGATGACACTAGAGATGGACGCCGACGACGAACCAACGCAGGAGATGAGAGAACGTATGGGTTTTTTTTCTTTTGGGATGAAATGCAAGGTGTTTTTGGTATTTTGAAAAAATATATGTTTATTTAGCTAGCCACTGCAATCAAATGATAAGAATATTTGTTTTTTACCAAGAATATTCTATTATCTTAAACGTTATACTGACGACAAGGACTTAATTGAAAAAAAAAATTAACGTATAGAGACCCAATATAAAAAGAAAAAAAAATATAGGGACCTAATTGAAAATTCAGTGAAACTATGCAGAATAATTAAACCTATATTAAAAATAGAGTTTTGTTCATTAATTTTGTTTTTAACCTAAGAATTACATAAAAAAAATATAATAATATTCTATATAATTATAACATACTAATACTTTTAATTAAAAAATTGTTACATATTTTTTAATTAAAGTGAGTTCTTTTAAAAATTTTAAAAAATTAAAAATAAATTATAAATTATTAATTATGTATCTTAAAGGTACTGATACTTTTATAAAATATAAGATATAATTCTCAAAATAAAATTATGGTCAAAATATATTATCATGAGAAAATATAATTTAATTTTAATATACTATCAGTATAAAATAGTTTTACACGTGCATCTAATTACAATTTATATTTAATGTTGGATATTTTTATTATATTTTAAAAATATTTTTAAGTTTTTATTGTTATCAAAAATAAAGATACTTTGGTTAATGTTTTAAAAGATCAGAGATAATTTTAATAATTTACCTTTTCTTAAAATAAACTCCGCCTATGTTATACTTGCGGTACATAGCTGATTCTAAACTCGGATAAAAGAGGAAGATTGTGTTAGATTTTCTTCAACCAACATACAAATAGCCGAACCCATGACCTTTTCTTTAAACAAAATCATCGCCATCATGGCTGTCGTAAGAGTAAAATTTTATATATTTAATAATACTATTAGATTTAGGATCAATTTAG
>NC_029774.3:18348255-18352738 GCF_000817695.3 Arachis duranensis | reverse complement strand
GATACTTGACCAATTGGTTATTTAAGAAAAGAATTGATGAAGAAATAAATAACCTTTCTACAGCTGCGGTGAAAAGCTCAAGCTCATCCAAGGTCCCATAAACATCATAGACATCATCGATTATTATAATGAAGGAAGTGACTTTGGTTAATCCTTTACGGAGATCACTGAAATGAGGCTCAAAGGCCATTCCAACAGTCCAAAAGAAACACTCCATTAACCTGTCTCTGCTGAAGCTTAACTTTGAGGCTACTCCCACTTGCTTCCACCATCTTCATATTATCATTACAAAATATTTAAGAGATAACAGAAAAATTAGTCTAAAATAATATTTTTGTAATTGATGCAAATCTTTATTGATCGATTAGCTAGAAGCAAATAAATAAAATAGTTAACTTAGTCAGAAATAAGATCATTCATATTAAATATAACATGATATTAGGAATAAAAAGATTTATGCAAAAATTTACACTAATCTAAAAAGAAACTTTTGCGTAAAGTATATGTTAGAGATTAACTATTCATGTGTCTTCTTCTATTCATTTAAATTATAGTAATTAGAGTTTAAATTATATTTAAAAATTTTTATTTTAATTTATAAAACAACACTAATTGAAGTAGGTTTTTATGGTACCCATAATCGATCGAGATGTATATTGTAATTAAAATATTTTTTTATTTTATGATGTTTAAAATTAAAAAATAAAAAATTATAGCTATAATTATTTTTAATAGACATAATAAATATGTTTTAGAAAATTGTTAATTAAGTGTCATATATATAAATCGAAGTATAAATTAAAGTGATTATATTAATTACCTTGAGATTTCTTGAAGGTCTTTTTGAAGTGTTGATTGAACAACGTTAAAATCTAATTTAGCTGCTTCAAGTAATATCCTATTTGCGTCTCTTCTTTTTTCATAAGCCTCAATGTACCATCTGGCTTCAAGTCTTTGGATTCTATGATGCAATGGAAGTTCCAATGCATGCTTCACTTGTTCTAAGAGGACATTATTCTCATCATTGATGATTAAGTTCTTGAGATGGAAGGTTGTGAATGATTTTGCCTCATCCAAGATTGTTTCTCCTTCATAACCAAGAAATGATGCCTCGTATAGACTCAGCATCCCTTTCACGTCTTTGGTAAGGCTTTTCTTGAAGTTATTTTTCTTGTCCTTGAACTTCTCAAACACATCTACATCATGATTATCAAACATGTTTCACTATCCATTGATTTGTTGTTTTAAGCGTGACTAGTATATAATATATAATATCACATCTCTAAATTTCAACTAAATAATAAAAAAAAGGTTAAAACTTGTTATTTAGTTTAGTAACTCATCATCATATTATCGACTATCTGTTAACCAAAAATAATAAATATATTGATATGTAATTTAAAAAATTACAGATAATTAATTTTTAAATTTTAAGAAGTAAATTAAAAGAATTATAGATAATTAACTTTTTAAGTCATTAATATTAATTAATTTTTATTTTATAAAATTATATTTTAAATAATTATTTTTTGAAAGATTTAAAATTTAAAATTATAATTTATAATTTTAATTTTAAATATTTAAAATTTTAAAATTTTTTATTAAAAAATTAACTAATGTTTGAAAAAAAAGTTTACTTTGAAATTTTCTTTTATGATAAAAAATCAATTCTATATCAATGAGTTATAATCCAAATGAGATAATCTCTTCGTACTAATCTTTCCAGATATCACTATCACTACTAATTTTAAAAAATAAAAATAAAAATAATTCCAACTCCACACTCCACAATTTAATAATTAAATCTCCTATGTCTTTATCACTTGAGAGTCGTGTTCGAATTCCTTTCTACATTCTCTTGTGGTCCTCCCATGAAGTCCCAGAAGCGGACAACTATATATAGAGAGAGAGAAAGAGAAAGAGAGGCAACGTTATATATATATATATATACCTGGTGAGACATCATAGCCATATTCTCTTAGGAGCCTGAAGCTTAAAGCGGTTTCGTGCAGGTTATTCGTATTCACAAATTTGCCACTACTAGACACAAACCTATCAAGTGTTTCTTCTATTTCCTTCTCAAAGTGGTAACTCAGACCCAACCTCTTCACATCATTAACTAGATCCAGTTTATGCCGCCATATCTCTCCATTATCTTCCTTCTGCTTTATCATTCTCCTAACTTTCTCTTTTAGATTCCCATTTAAATCCTCGTATATCGAATCCTGCATATACAAAGAGAAAATCACGTTAATTTTTAAATAATTCTTTTTTTATCTTATACTAAAATCCTTAGTTTTGAAAATGATAGACCTAACACTAAACTTGTTATGTCCTAAAAATTCTGTGGTTATGAAATTATTTATCTGAAAAATATAAATTAATTAATAAAAATATATAAATAATTATTTCTCCAACGGTTAATAATAATAAAGGTGTACGTAAAAAATAAAGTATGCTTGATTATTACCGAATAATCATGCTTTAAGGACTGTAAAAAGTCGAAAGTCCAGAGGTTAGGCTGGTAATTTGCTGATTTTCTTGGAGGAACAACGGCTGTGGTTGTTGCCACGCAACGGATCCGAGAACTGTTAATAATTCTATGATTACTAATAAGAGGTTCCACTGGTTCGTTATGTTTGGCAAGATGAACATTTGAAATAATGGAGGAAGAAGAATTGAGTAACATGGTATTGAGTATTGACTAATGTCACCGTTATTATTATGGAAGCTAAGTTCGTATAAAGTTAGTAATTGGGGTTTGTTTGGGAAATTAGTTGTGTTGGATCATATATATATATATACATAAATGAATTAACAAAGGTGTGAAAACTTTAGGAGCTCGTGTGAGAAATGCCACGTATATGGAAATTAGTTGTGTTGGATCATATATATATATACATAAATGAATTAACAAAGGTGTGAAAACTTTAGGAGCTCGTGTGAGAAATGCCACGTATATTAATATAAGATTCTTGTTTTCAACGTGGAGTTTATTCACTCAAACCCTCTCTCTCCCTCCCAAGCCTTTTAATTTTAATGTTTTACTTGTTTTTCTTTTCTTAAATTGTTAAAGAAAGTGATAGATACTCTTAGCTTATTGTACCTAATGAACTTGAATTACGATATTCATCTTGCAATTGGAATCTGCACTATGGTCACGCGGTGAAACTAATTAGCAACGCATACAAAACATATAATAATAATAATAATAATAATAATAATTGTTGAATTTGAAAAACTTATATTAAAATAATGATCAAATATTATTAAAATATTGATTAAAAAATTTTTAAATTATTATATATTTCCAATGGTTTGTTTAATTGCAGAAAGTTTGTGATCGAACCGAAATTGATGCCCACTGTGATTAAACTGTCCATCTCTCATGTTAAAAAAAAATATTCCATTCTACATGGCTGAATGTTAATAAAATAATAAAATAGATTAGGCTAAAAAAGTAGTACAAAATCTAAGTCAATATTTTTTTTATCAATAAATTCCTTGGTCCGAAATTGGAAGTAGAAAGAAATGGAGCGTGCACTCTTCGATTACTTACTCTATTGGTTAATAGAATTTAAATTTCAATTCAATTGATTGTATACATAAATAATCGAAACTCAAAATTAGATTGAGTTTAATACTCTATTAAAAATTTTGTCTCTTCTCTCTCTCCTCTTTTCTCTTTTAGTCATATCAATCAAATAAAAAAAGGTAGTGCTAGGGAGCCAATGGCCTAAGTGTACAATGTGTACAATGGGCTAAACCTTTGGTCCATGAATAAAATGAACATCACCCATACTATCCAGGATAACCATCCGAATACCAGGGATAATAATCACTCATCCTAAAAACTTAAGTTAATTTTGGAATTCACCAAGAATCGAACCCTTAACCTTTCGGATCTAGAACTCTAATACCATGTCATGAACCCACTCATCCCAAAAGCATAACCTGACAGGACAATGTAACACTAATGGTCATATCTCAAATACTTTCTAAACTTCCATTGTACACATTGTACGCTTAGACCATTGGCTCCCTATACTTTTCCATAAAAAAAATAGAAGTTATCAAAAAAATTATAAAAAAAACTTATGGAAAAAAAGTTATGAAAAAAGAAGACCTAAAATAAGGCATAGCAAGATCTTTGCTATTGAAGACAACATTTTGAAAAAGAGTTTTAAGATTTTTCATACCAATAAAAAAAGGGACTCGTCTCTGTGAGAGAAGAAGATCTCAGTTACAAAAGTTCACTTCCATTTTTGTTCATCCAAGAAAGAAGGTAGCTGCCGAGCTACACTTAGGAAGAAGCAAAAATGAAAAGCAAGGAGCTATCTTGGGTCAGAAGATCATCAAGGGTCCAAAAAGTGTCTCTCAACTCAACACGAAATAAAAAAACAAAAATATCTCCTGAAATTCCTTTAAAGTCAAAAAATTAATATTTAGTAAAAAAGAGCTAAAATTCAACCCTCTTCTTTTA
>NC_029774.3:18343513-18348207 GCF_000817695.3 Arachis duranensis | reverse complement strand
TTTAATAAAAATAATAAATTTTTTTCTGTTCTCTTTTCTCTCAATTCATTTTAAAAATAATTTTTTTAATTTGAAATATTAATTGATAAATATTAAATATATTCAAGTCAATAAATAATTAGCTATGCTAAAAATTTAGAAAAATCAATAATACTCAAAGATAAAAAAAGACTAGAGATAATACTTAATTTATTTTTTAATCTTATATGTGAGTCTGAATTTAATCTTTAAATTTTTAATTATTTTTATTTAATCCTTAAATTTTGTGAACATGATTTATATTAGTCTTTAAAACAATTTTGAATATACAAATATTAAATGTCATGTTAGATTTTATAAAATAATGTTTTAGTTTTGGCAATCAAATACTCAAAAATAATATTCTAAATAATATTTATTAAAAATTTACGTGATAAAATAAGTGATATTTAAATGCCAAAACTAAAATTCTATCATTTTATAAATTTCATCGTGGCATATATTATAGAAGAGACACAGAGAACTAAAACTTCAACCATAGCTAATGAAACAAGAATATATCGAACATTTATGAATTATAAAAGCACTCTATTTTAGAAGCACATATTTACTTTACATCCTTTACCATCAAATTTGTTTATTTGATTTATTGATTCTTACATAATTGATATAGGTGGGTGGACTCGGTATGAGTAAGAGTAGAGGTAGACACTTAATAGAATAAGGAGGATAAATTTTATTGGTATTTGACCACAATAAGGAGTATCATGTGAATTCGTTCTTTTTGCAGGTATGAAAGGAAAAAAATGAAAGGACCATAGATCCCAACATCCAATATTGAGCAAGTAAAACCGTAGACATGTATGTTTTACAAGATTGACCTCGAGTTTAAGGCCTTGTTAGTTCATACACCAAAGAAATGTTATGCAAACTAAATATCTTGAGTGTCTTTGAAGTTTATAATAGATGGATGGAAGTAAGACTTTTATGAACTTGGAGAAAAGCTAGAGGTAGCAGTTTATTATTTTGTTGTTAGTTAAACAAAGAAATAGAGTAATCTTAGAGATAAAAAACCTATAGAAATGAGGATAGTATGACATACTAGTTAGGTGTGGAGTTGAAATATGTTTTACTATGGTTAATCTTTTGTATGAACTTTGATACCTTCTTTCTCAAATTTTGAGCATGATATTTGGCTTTTATTGAAATAAAAAAAATCTTTATCATTGTAACTTTTATTTCTGAGACTTTTTTCTTTTTGAGACTTTTTCCTTAGATATATGTATGTATTGCTTCCGATAACAAATTAAGCATTAATTGACCAAACCCTCTCTCTTGGTGTGAGTGATCAAGTTGTTTAATTTTTAATCATATAAGTTGTAATGCGGTGGCGTCATCTGCATCACGATGCAATAATCACAGTGTGATAATAAGAAGTAAATTAAACAAATAAGTTGTGATTAAGCACAACGGGTAGCGAATTTTTCAATCAAGTGATAAAGTCACGCAAAAGAGGACGTGTACTTTAATCTCTAAAATAACAGATGTTCGGATAATGATTTAGCGACCTTAACCTACTCCAAAAAGTAAAATAAAATTTCCCGTTAATCGAATCAAATTAGAACACATAAGGATCATCATGGTGCAAGGGCGAAACTTTTTGATATTATTTATGTTGTTGAGAAAACGTTTCTTATACTTTCTCTAGATAATAAAAATGATGAATAATAAGCTATATCACAGGTTCACTGAATATAAATAAATCTAATTAATTTAAAATTTAAAATTTAAATTTTAAAATTAAAATTAACTTTTATTTTTTAATCTATTATTTATATTTTTCTAAAAAAACATTATTCCTCTATATTTTTCTTAACAATTAGTTCAAACAAATTAACACACATAAGGATCATCATGGTGCAAGAATGAAACTTCTCTAGGTCTTACATTGAGATATTACCACGTGACAAGAATAATAAGGAATAAGGCATTAGAACTAATTAATAATTAATAAAGGGTATTTAGCTCAATCTTTTGCATTAATTTATTACAATGACAATGCTAAAAAATAATAATTTAAATTTATTCTATTAATTTTAATATCTATAATTTTATATATGTAATATTTATAATTATATATTTATTATATTTATTATTATCAATTTATTTTAACAGTAAATTTATATTTCTATATTTTATATCTTGTTCTCTTCTTATTTTATCATGTCCTATTCTCGTAAACTACAGGGGCGGACGAAAGGAACCTCACACAAATCAGCAAACATATTCAAATTAAGTTTACGGGTTTGACAAAATTAGCCCATATATGATAGATTCTCTAGTTGGACTCGGATTTAAATCACCATTTTTAACAGCCTCAGAACACAATAAACGATGTTAAAGCAGGCCCAAAGCTTAGCCCGTGCCTGCTAATGATTGGGTTTCTTTGCTCCATGTTTTACTACTTAACTAATTAGGCCTCGCTTGGTTTTGTATTACAAACCCAAACCCATAGAAAATGTTTGAAGGCTGGCCCAGAATTTTTCCGCCCATGGACTCTCGACTAATTGGGTTATACTAGAATTTTAATTTCGTAAATACCAGAAATTAACTAAACCAATTATATTAGCTCGCACAGCAAAGCTTGGTTTAGTGGCAACTATGTTTGCCTTGTTAGAAGGTACACCAAGTTTAAATCCTAATTAGGTCTAGAAAATTGATATATGGAACTCATTGGTAAAGAAAAAGGGTGTGTGTAAGGGGTACCTGACCAAAAAAAAAAACCAATTTTATTAGCTCTAATTTATATTATGCGATCTAGCCATTATTTAAAAGACCAATAATGTAGGAAGAGAAATTAACTTATACTTTTTTAAAATAGTTTATCAAAGTTGTTTTTCAAAAAATATTATTAAAAAAATGTAGTATCTATATTTGATAAATTAAACTAAACACAACTTTCAATAAATATAAATAAGAACAATTATGTTTAGTAAAATGATTTTTAAAATTTAAAAATTATAATAGACATAAATATTAGAATAAATTTATATTTTTATTAATATATGAAATTGCATTAGATTTTATAATTTTAATAAGTATAAACCAATTCTAAAAATCTCTTCGGTAAATGCATTTTAAAAGCGTCTTCTAACTTTTAAAAACTTTAACCACATGCACACGGACGGAGGATGTACTTGATGAGTGTTTTGTTCAGAAGAAGTTGCTCATAGCAATATCATTTGGGAAAGAATTGAATATTGGTGCAAGATTTGGGTTAATTAATATGTATAATAAAAGGAGGATGTACTTGATGAGTGTTTTGTTAATGATTCTCCTCACTTATTAAATTCATGGCATTGGAGAACGAACCTTTAATTTCCAACATGTGCAGGAAGAAATTAAATAGGTTGTTCCATTCAGGATTTAAGGTATAGGAAGTTATCTGTAATTGTGGTTCAATCTTGTGAAATATTATTAGTTCACGGATAGAAGGAAATGTGGAATTGAAGTGGATTGGAAACTGAGATTCAATAATCTATGAATATCAATATGGTCACAACTAATACCGGATGTGCATTTGATGTGCAAAACATGGATCAAATGTATTTCACAAATATGCAATAATATTTTACTAACTTTCTCATTGTTTTGAAATAGTATATGGTCGGTTTTAATATGTACAATTCACAAAATATTTCAACACAAGGCCTAACAATTTTTTTTGTGAACTGAGAAGAAAATTGTTTGTATAAAATTAAAGTTAGTTAGACCATACCTTAATTGCTTATAGAAATTAGTTCAATGCATAAGACAAAGTAACACATATATTATTTTTAAACTTTTCTTTTTGTAAATTCCAAAAAATAGTAATATATTTATCTTTAAAACTTAATTGTTTATAAAGGACAAAAAAAAATAAAAAAACCAAAAGAATCAAAAAAGATCATTTTCGAAAAATTCTTAGCTTCTAGAAAGAAAAGAAGAGGAGACAACCGCCAAAAAATCTTAATTGGTGGTGATTTAATTTGCTTCCCCTATTTGCCATATTTTCCTTGTGCCCGTGACCACTAGAGTTAGTAGCATGAGATAATGAGATTTGATTTTACTAACTCATATGAAGAGAGTAGAGAGAAAAGGCACCATATTCAATGATTTGGAAAACAAATCCACGCACTATTTTGTTGTGTTTCGTGTTATGTCCATAATCACGTGCATGCCTCATCTATCTTTGGGTTTCTCTTTTGTCCTCTTTACATGCCCATAACCATAATCTTATGTTGTTTATTGTGGTCTACACGTTGTAGATAGGCTTAGCTTTTTAATTTTGCAACTACGAAATAATTAACTTATTACATGCATAATTACTAGAATAATAATATAAATTGCGACTGAATTTTTATTAGTTTATGGTAAAAATTGATATGGTGGTTTCTAATCTCTTTTGACAAGAAAAAGAAGTTTCAAACTTTGATGGAGATTACTGTGGAGAGGTTGAGAGGATATATGGCTGATAACTGCTAAGGTTCAGTGAACCGTGTGATCGATTAAGATTTGGTATAAATTATGCATTTCGATTTTATGGACAGTCAAGGTAAACAAGTTTTACATAATTAATTGAGTATTATTATTTTAAAAATTATCTAAACGTATAAATCTAACTAAATGATACCATATAAAATTTTTATATACTTAAACTCATAAAGTATTAGATT
>NC_029774.3:18342619-18343438 GCF_000817695.3 Arachis duranensis | reverse complement strand
AATAAATTTTAATATTCTTTAATATTTTTTTAAAAATATATTAATATTTTTGTGTTCAATATCCGTATATCTTAAATATTATGGATGATAAAACAGGTCAAATCTGCGGAACTGACCTGCTGAATCTGTAAAAAAAGACAAATTGAGTTAAAATTTTAATTTTGTTTAGATCCAATTTTTTATTACCTAAATAGAAACGGAGCAGATTTTATGTAAATTTTTGTAGAACGAAATGAAATTAGATATGACAAAAATCCACTCCTACCTGCTTGGTTGCCACCGTACCCCTAATCTTATTAATATCTATCTTATCTCTTTCGGCTACTCGATCTAAAACTGACTCCCTTTGTGCTTTCTTTTCAACAGCGTCCACATCAATGGAAAGTTGTGGCCTAGGCTTTGGCTTATATATATATATATGCCTCAAGATAAAAGTGTTGCTTAATTGCAAATAGTCACAGCCACCTAGCTGTAAGTCTATAACTATTACACTATTCGATTTAAGTTCTCATATACTTTGGTTGCGAAAATAATTGCTATAAATTGATTGATAAATATTGCATCGATATCTTAAAGTCATGTACAAGTATGGATTCAAAAATTTTAATATGGTTGACTAAATTTTAGATAATTTTTTTTATAAAGATAATTAATATATAGTTATTAGAGTTAATTTTTTAAAAAATTTATCAATATATATATATATATAATTATAATTTTTTTCACAATTTTATTTTAATATGATAATTACATAAAAAATAACAATATCAATAGTGCATTATAAAATTATAAAATACCAATAATTTATAGCTTGTTTAG
>NC_029774.3:18335102-18341873 GCF_000817695.3 Arachis duranensis | reverse complement strand
AAAGATACAAAAATTTGTAGGTATGATATTAAATTAGATAAGTAAAAAATATTAGTGAATTAAATAATTAAGACATAAATTCATTACATAATAAAAAATAATACATATAAAATTATTAAATTATATAATATTTTTTATTTTTTAAACACATATTTTATATATAAATAAAATTTCTTAAATTTTTTGAGAGTCAAAGTCACTACTTATTCTCCTCTAAGTCCGTGGCATATCACATAATAAATTCAAACCAGCTTTATTTACGCCATAAATTTTTTAAATTAAATTTTTGGTTTTCGAGTCCATATGATTTTGTCGTTAAAACTAAATGACACATTATTAGGACATGCCTCTATAGAAATTAATTTGTAAATGGATTAAAAAATGGTAAATTGGTAAAAAATGAATGCATGGTATATTATGCATGAATGTGAGATGACGTGGTGCAGATTGAATGGGACACGGTGACATCACGTGGGGGCGTGCTAACCTAGAATGTGGGGGCGTGATGATGATGTGGCGGAGCAAGAATTGGCCACATAGGCATCATCTGGAGGCGTGATGATGACGTGGTAGAAGATGAACGGGCCACGCAAGCACCACGTGGAGGCGTGATGACGTGGCACGTGGGGGCGTCCTGACACATGACAGGACGTGATTCGCCTGAGGCAATCAAAACGTGAGGGCGTGGTGAATGCTACTCTATATAAGGTAGTGCTCGGGTTCATTTAAATTCTGAGGAAGTGCGTGAGTGCTCTTTGAGTGTGTTTCTGGTGTAATGGAGGGTACCGCAAACTTGGTAGTGTATTGCGACGGTGAGATAATACGTAATACTCATAAGGGAGTGAGATTTGTGTGCCAGAATCCGTTTTCATTTGTGGTTCCATGCACCATGACGTTTATGGAACTTCAGAATGGTCTCCGTCAAAGCATGGAGAACGGTACGTTAATGAGAGTGAGCACAATTCTGTACCGGAATCCGGTTGTAGTTTTTGGTGGTCTAATATAGTTTGATTTCATGCCAATCACTAACGAAGTGACTATGCATAATATGTTTCAAATTCACCGGCAGACTCAAATACGACAGCCACAGATTGAGCTGTATGTTGAGTTTGAAACTGTAGAGGCGGAAGGGATTCAAAATGACTTAGAGGTGGAGGATGATGGAGCTGCAGTGTACGAGAGAATGAATAGTAACAGCAAAGATGACTTCGAAGCCACTTATGAAGCCGGCGACGAAGACGAGGATGGTGATGTGGGAGTTGAGACAGCAGTTGATAATGCAGTGGTTCACCCTTCGATCAGTCAACCGATGAACGTGCCACCTTTTATGCGTGAGTTGGATCTTGACGCCATGCATGCACCGGAGTTTCCAGAATATTCAAACATAGGTACGTGATGATCGAATAATATGTTATCTTTAATATATACTTTGGATTGATTAATAAACGATGATGGGTACTTTCTGTAGGCGTTGCTGATCCCGAGGACGGAGAGTTTCGGATTGGAATGGAATACAGTTCTAAAAAGTCAGTCGTGGCAGCAATTAGAAATTACACTATCGCTAGAGGAGTTGACTACGACGTGTATGAGTCTGAGTCACAGACGTTCTATGCAAAATGCAAGATGTATGGGCGTGGGTGCGACCGGCTTATCCGAGCCAACTCGATACGGAAAAAGGTTGTTGGGAGATACGCAGATACAACGATAGGCACACGTGCACAACGGGAGTGATTTCACAGGATCATTCCAAGTTGGACTCGGACACAGTTGCTGAGGCTATAAGGCCATTGGTCGAGACTGACCCGTCCATAAAGGTGAAAACTATAATAGCCGAAGTCCAGTCAAGGTTCAACTATACCATCAGTTACCGAAAGGCTTGGTTGGTAAAGCAGAAGTCCATAGCGAAATTTTTCGGTGATTGGGAGGAGAGTTACCAAGCCTTGCCGTGGTGGCTCTCGGTTATGGTTCAGAAGATGCCTGGGTCAATTGTCCAGATATAAACACACCCACTCTACAATGGGAATGAAGAGGCGCAAGGGGTAAAAATACTTCATCGCGTATTTTGGAGTTTCAATCCATGCGTTAGGGCATTCAAGCATTGCAAGCCCCTAGTTTAGGTTGACGGAACACACCTATATGAAAAGTACAAAGGTACACTTCTGGTCGCTGTTGTACGGGATGGGAACCAGAACATTGTGCCTATCGCTTTTGCCTTGGTGGAAGGGGAGACAGCTGATGCGTGGCACTTCTTTCTAAGGAATCTGTGAATGCATGTTGTCAGAAAAGATGGTGTGGGTATGATCTCGGACCGGCATGAGTCAATTCGGGCAGCAGTAAATTGTTCCGGAGGTGAATGACAACCTCCAAGAGCATGGTGGATGTTTTGTATAAGGAACATCGACAGCAACTTCCTACGAGCATTCAAAGTCCCTCACTTGCAAAAGCTTGTGGTCAATATTAGGTATTCAAGAACGGTGGAGGAGTATAACATCAACTATAAGAGGTTGGAAGAGCGAGGCGAGGCATATGCCAGGTGGTGCGATGCCATTGGACTTAGACATTGGGTATTGGCATTCGACGAGGGACATCGATGGGGCCATATGACGACGAGCCTTGTCGAGTGCATTAACTCAGTGTTGAAGGGTGCCCATAATCTACCTGTGTTGGCACTAGTCCGAGCAACACATTATCGGTTAAATGAACTTTTAACGCGAAAGAGTGCTGAGTCTCACGAACGCAAACGTGCTGGATATACTTATTCCGTATTCGCACAACAGCAGATAGAGGCAAGTATGCAACAGGCTGGGAATATAGTTGTGCACCATTTTGACAGACGGAATGAAGTATTTGAGGTGCGCGAAATGACTAGCGGAAAGGTGTTAGTCGTTGATCTTGCACAACGTACGTGTGACTGTGGGCACTTTCAGGGAGAACGAATACCATGTCGCCATGTTATTGCTTGTTGTGCTAACCAGAGAATCGATTGGCAAGTGTATGTGCATGACGTGTACAAGATGACAGAGGTCCGTAAGGTATATAGATTCGAGTTCTCACCGTTAGGTGATGCCGAGACATGGCATGCGTATGAGGGACCCACATTGGTCGCTAATTCCGCCTTGAGGCGAACGTCGAAAGGTCGCCCAAAATTAACCAGATACTTGAACAAAATGGACTCACGCGACATACGTGGTCCTCGGTTATGTAGTCTCTGTGGTGCTCAGGGACATAGTCGGAGTCGATGTCCTCAGCGTGCTGGATCGAGTGGTGGGGGGAATGACTTTTATTTTTATTGTGTTTTTATTTTTGAATTTGCATTTTTATAATAGATTTTCTTTTTTGTCTTACTCGTGTTTGTATTTTTAAATTTGAGATTATCCATTGATGTTTAAGACCATGATAATGTTAACATTTACCGCCTTACTGAAGCAAACATACAAATTTTTAACTATGAATAACATCGGCCAACATATAGAACATTAAATACGTATTACATTGAACCCTAGTATGAAATCTAAAAACCCCAACCCGATGCTCACTTCTTACAACCCATCCAGCTCAGTGCCTTATCCATCATGCCCAGACCTGGCCACAACGGAGTATACCTATCAGGTGGATTTCGCTCCATCCGTAGGTCATATGGGTGACCTGGAACTGAGTCACCCATACCTGCAGCGGCCGACCCAGCTGCCTCTGCCGGAGGCTCCGACCCACCCGCCTTTGCCGGAAGTACCGACCCACCTGCCTCTACTAGAGCGGATGCACCGGGGTTGTACTCGTCAACAAGTGTGTATGTCCGCCGAAGGAATCCACTATCAGACGATGCACCCTCTGACATGTGGTCGGAAGCAGGACGCTGCAAACCATGGCTCATACCTACTGATGCCCCATGTGGATCAACTGAGGCTGACGGTGAATGCATAGCACTAAAATCTGACCAACCACCCAAAATAGCATTGGCCCAATTCTGTAGTTGCTGATCTCCATGACTGCCGACGGAGAAGTCAAACCAATCATGACCGACTGGAATCGTCAGTATCGGCTGAGAGTGCTGTGAATGGTGGCTGTGCTGAGAGTGCTGGGAATGGTGGCTGTGCTGAGAGTGATGAGAGTGGTGGCCGGACGCACTCTGGTCCTGTGGCTATGGTGGCTGTGGTACATAATAAGGAACCGGCTCAAACACTGCATGCTGCGGTGGCTGAGGAACATACGCCGACAATCTCAGCATATGTCCGAATGAGCGCATGTACCAATCCCGATACTCCGGGGTCGGTATGAAATCCCAGGTCGAAAGGGGGTGCAGATCCCGCAGTCGAGTGTTTCGCCTGTTTCCCCACTCCGCTATTCACTTCCCAAGCAAAACTGTCCAGTCATAAGGCTGCACTCCGCGAAGAGCCATGCAATGCTGGTCTAGTAGAATGTCCCTTGGTATTCGCTGGGGGGCTGTGCGAACCCAAACTGACACATCACTCGGTCCGTAGGGTGCCATTCGATACACTCGAACGACAACAATGGAGCAACGATATCACACACATAAAGATGCCCATGTAACTCGCCGGGTATGATCATTTCTTCGAATCATATCGTGATGCACGACATAGTGCTCTGTAAAGATGTGCAAAGATGTGCGAGACATACTGAACCCCAACTATAAGTATGGATCCGCTCGAAATCGCAAAGCAATGGTAGATACTTTGCATGGGCGTATGCGATCGACTTATCTGTGAATAGGATCGACCCTAACATACAGAAAATCTGACATCTCACGTATCTCCTTATGGACTCTTCAGTGTCCAACGGCTCCTCATCTCTGATACATCGAACCCAACCAAGCTTTATATAGGATTTCGAATTACGACTGAGCACCGGTTGACGTCCGAATATTGCCATGCTCTGACTCTGAACGAAATCACTACTACTGTCAGTCCATCCACTCACAGGCTCTCCATCAATTGGTAAGCCAAATATATGTGCGATATTTTCCAATGTCACTGTAACCTCACCCACCAGCAACACAAAAGTGTGAGTCTCCGGCCTCCACCTTTCAACCAAAGCAGCTAACAACGGGTGAGATCCTCTTATCATCCCAATCCTAGATACGTGGTAAAATTCGGTGGCATGTAAATAGTTTTCGATCCTTGGGTTCCAACTCTGTGGCGGATCCAGTTTACGCACCAACAAATTTTTGTTGGGCTGCATCAACAAAATTATATTTATTATATTACTTATAAATATTCATTTATTAAAAAACAAATATTAATAAATGGATTTATAAAATATATGTGATCACTTCAATTAATAATATTATTTAGATATTTATTTATTTCAATATTTTATTTGTTAGAAGTGCATTACCATAGTTAAAATAATTTTTTTTCGTGCATCAACATATATTTTTCTAATATTATTAATAACAACGTATATATATTTTTCTAATATTTATTTATTTATTACTTTAACAATTATGTATTAAACTTTTGAATATGTTCAACATACATATTTATTTACAGAATGTATATTATTTATTTTACTATAGTATTATTTTTATATTTTTATCGTAGAGAAATATATATATATTTTTTTTATTTTTAGTATGTCGTATAAAATAGTATAGTATAATATATATTTTATTTTAATATTTTTATAACAAAATTAATTTAAAATTAACAAAAAAATTATATTTAAACATATTAAATAACAAAAAATAACAGAAATTAAAATACACAATAAAAATATAATTTACCAACTTACATAGATTGGATGATCCAAATAATTTATAATATGTTCCTTCGGAGCTTTATAATTACGAACCATTCTTTAAAATAAACACAAAATAATATTTTTTTTTCCTATTTTTCACCCTTTCTCCTTCACGGTGAAGCAGCAGCATGCCTTCCGAGAAGCAAATCCCCTTCCCTTGCCTCTCACTAACACTTTCTTTCTCATTGTAGTTGAAGACTTTCTGTTTATATAGAGCAAGAATGCATCACGCTTGCTGTTTACCGGGGTGAGACTTGTCCCCTGCATGCCAGCAGCTTCAGCACACCCCTCTCCTTCGGTGGTGCATCGGGACTCCGCGACGCCGCCTAAACCACGTCCCTGGTGGTGCATCGAGACTCCGCGACGCCAGCTCCACCACGCCCCTGCGTGGTGCCATAACCTGCATGCTGGCCGCGTCACCTCGCCCCTGCGTGGTGTGGACACGTTGCACCGTAGCAGGGTCACCAAGTCCCTGCGTGTTGACCGGCAACTCCACCGCCGGGTAAATCCTCCCATCCTCCAATATTCTCCCAAAACACCAACTTCTTTTCCATAACAAAAATAATTTCTAGCAAAATGTAGCCTGCATTTAGCAGGCCCAGGCAATCAAAGAACAAAATGTGGCACTATGTCCCCTGCATGCAAACAGCTTCACTTTTGATCAGCTTTGGAGAAGACAAAACGCAGGTTGTGTTTGTCAGCCTACCAAAACAAATCGGAAGTTACGTTTGGCAGTCATTTTAGCTGCATGTGTGACACACGTCATGGAGGGTGGTAAATTTGCTTATGAAAATGAAGACCAAACGCAGATAGGAGTAACGGGTGTGAAAGGAGAGTGAAAGGAGAGTGAAATCAGAGTAAGAGAAAAAAATGAAGAAGTAAAAGTGAAGAAGTGTGGGAGAAGAAGTTTACGGTAAAGGATTAAATAATGGTTCGTAATTTTACCAACTTGGAGGAACACATTATTAAATATCTTGATCATTCTCAATGGGTAAATATATATATATATATATA
>NC_029774.3:18312112-18334857 GCF_000817695.3 Arachis duranensis | reverse complement strand
GTATAATAATAGTAGTAATAAATTGTTATTGTTTTTTAATGGAAAGTAAATAATGTTTAATAATTTTTTATTATTTATTAATAATTTATGATTATTTTTTAAGATAATAATAGTAATAATATTGTTTAGTTACTGGTTTTTTATATTATTGTTAGAGACATTATTATTATGATTGCTAGCCATTATAGAATACTGCGTAATAATTATAATATTATTAGGATTAATAACCGTGTTATTATTATTATTATTATTATAATAGGAAAGTAAGTATTGGATTAGTTATGATTAGTATATTGGTATATGTTTATAATAATATTTCTGTTAAAAATAAACGTTTTTTCTATGATAACGTTATTTATTAATTATTATTATTATTATTTATCGTTAATTTTTTTCGCAGGCTATCAGGAATCTGTTGCCTAGAAAATTAGATCCGTCAGAGATCTTTAACGAGGTAGCTGCAGCTTTACTAGCACTGATTGGGTTTTAACACGTTTTACGAGCAGGCGAACTAAGAGGTCATTCTTCACTACTAAGTGCTTTGGTCGAAAGATGGAGGCCGGAGACCCATACATTTTATCTTTCGGTCGGTGAGGTGACAGTGACGTTGAAAGATGTTTCATATATTCTTGGCCTCCCAGTTAATGGGGAGGCCGTTATGGGTAGATAAGATAGCAGTCACCAGTTCTTGGTGGAGAACTGCATTGCGTGTTTTGGTCGGGAGCCCGGTCCGGAAGATCACGTGCCGGCGAAGGTTAATATTGCTTGGATCCAGCAGTGCAGAGACACCGACCCATGTGACACTCAGGAGTCTCTTAAGCAGTATGTCTGGGCGCACATTTTCTGCGTGTTCGGAATAGTTGTGTTTCCGAATAAGTCGACCACTTCACTGAACTCAAAGTTTCTACCGCTACTTCGGGATTTCCACCGGATTTCAGAGTACAGTTGGGGGCACCCAGTCTGGCACACCTATACAGATTGTTGTGTCGTGCATCACGATACTACTGCAAGAAAATGGATGGCCCACTGATACTACTTTTTGTTTGGGCATGGGAGTGTATGCTATTCCTAGCATTATTATTATTATTATTATTATTATTATTATTATTATTATTATTATTATTATTATTATTATTATTATTCTGTTTTTTGTTAAGTGGAGTCATTGGCGCCGACATACAAGATATATACGGTGGCCTACTGCGCATTTTAGGCGAGGACTCGACGACATTGGAGTTGACGATGTAAGTTGTACCATTAATGTCCAATGTTTTTATTCAGAAGTTTAGTTTTTCTAATCGGCCTCTTGGTAACGAATGTGCAGTCTATATGGCGGCCATATATGGGAGTGGGGATTCCGGATGTCCTCGCTGCCCAGATGGTTATGTGCTCCACCCAGTCGCCTCTAGTGTCATTCGAGTGCATAGAATGGCACTTGACAGACCGAGTTAGACGACAGTTTGGGATGCCACAGCTTCCACCAGGCCCGGCGTTCGACCTTGGTCGTGATCACTGTAACCTTGGGATACAACTTGCAGCACTGGTATGATCTTGGTGGATCGAGTGCTCCAGGAATGAGTGGCTCCAGTTTGTATGACACTGATGGTGTGAGCATGATAGATTTTGGTGGTCCTAACGTTGGCAGTGGGCTGGATGCTGGTTTGCCTCAGGGTCGTTCGTATAACTTACGGACACAGACTACGCCTCCGGACAAATACACCCCATCCTTGTATTCGAAGAAGGCACCGAGGAAGTAGTTTGTTGCAGTTGATCTTGTATTCAGCGTTGCATTCAGATTTATATTCAGTGTCATATGTTATATTTAGATGATTCTGTTCAGTATTATTATTATGACATATTTAGCTTTGCTTCCGTATAACTCTGTTTGGATCGAAATGTTTGTTCTCTAAACAAATAAATAACAAACTTAAAAACTTTATTTATTATAAATTGTTAACTAGGTTAAAGTAAATGACGAGGTTACAAAAAAGGTAACATATAATTATGAAGTAGGTCATAAGAAAGTTACATTGAAAAGCCTAACCACTAAGGACCTCCAGCGAAACTTGGACCTGCGCGTTGAGGACATCGGTTGCGGCTATGTCCCTCGCGTCCACATATAGTGCACCGGCGAGGATCACAAATATCCCGCGAGTCCATCTCATTCAAGTATCGGGTTAACTTTGGTCTTCCTTTCGTCGCGCGCCTCAATGTCCAGTTGGCGATCACTTTCGCTCCTTCGTATCTATCCCACGTAGATAGGTCACCTATCGGAACAAACTCGCCTCTGTACACCTTGCAAATTTCAGACATCTTGTACACATCGTGCACGTACACTTGCCAATCAAGACGCTGGTTGGCGCAACATGTAAGCACGTGGCGACATGGAAGTCGCTCGACCTGGAAATGGCCACAGCCGTAATGTCGTTGCGCAAGATTAACCGTGTAAATAGTACCATCTTGTATTTCGCGAACCTCGAACATCTCGTTGCACCTATCGAACCGGTTGACCACAATGTTTCCTGCACGTTGGAAGCTTTCTTCAACTCTCTTCGTCACAAATTCTGAATACGTGAATCCGTTGCGGAGCGCTCATGAGCCTCGGTACTCTTCCGAGTGAACAACTCATTCAGCCGATAGAAAGTTGACCGGACAAGGGCAGTCACAGGAAGGTTGCGTGCACCCTTCAGGACAGAATTTATGCACTCTACCAACTTTGTCGTCATATGTCTCCAACGATGACCACCATCGAATGCCAACACCCATCTCTCAACACCGATCTCATCGCACCATTGAGTATATGCCTCACCCCGCTCTTTAAGCCTTTGGTAGTTTTTGTTGTACTCCTGCTCCGTCCTAAAATAGCCTGTTGAACAAACCATTTAATCATAAGCAGATGCCACAAATTTACTATGAATAGAACCATAACATCGAGGTGAAATACATGTGTTCACCACGAGTTTATGCAAATATGGAGCCTTGAATCTCCTTAAGAAGTTGGATCCGATGTGCCTGATGCAGTACATGTGCCACACCCTTGGTAGTGGCCATGCACCATTACTGCGAGCTATTGCAGCGTCGATGGAGGTATGGCGGTCAGAAATAATACCCACACCATCAATGGTAACAACATATCTCCGCAAATTGGTTTGGAAAAACTCCCACGTGTCTGCTGTCTCACCCTCGACAATCGCAAACGCAATATGCATAATGTTTTGATCCCATCTTGTGCAATCGCTACCAGAAGTGCACCTTTATATTTTCCGTACAAGTGCGTGCAATTAACCTGCACCAGCGACTTGCAGTGTCTGAATGCTACAATACACGGATAGAAGCTCCAAAAAATGCGGTGTAGAACTCTTACACCTTGAACCTCCTCACTCTCACGATAAATGGGGGCGTTTTACTTTGAATACGAGACCTTGGCAACTTCACTGTCATTGCTTTCAACCATACTGGCAGAGTCTGGTAAGAAACTTCCCAATCACCGAAAACTTTTATGACATCTTTTTGCTTTGCCAACCAAGCCTTGCGGTAACTCACAGTGTAGTTGAACCTGCCTTAAACTTCTGCAATGACAGACTTCACCTTTATCGAGGGGTCTGCTTCGACCAACAGCCTAATGGCATCTGCAATTGTGTCTGAGTCCAACTTGACATGATCTTGTGAAATCGTACCCATGGTGCACGTGTGCTTGCCATTGTATCTCCTGATCTCCCAACAAGCTTTTTTTCGAATCAAGCTAGCTTAGATAAGCCAGTAGCACCCTGCACTAGGGGTGTTCGCGGTGCGGTTTGGATCGGTTTTGAGTCAAAAACTCATCCGATCCGAACACTATATTTACTTGCGGTGCGGTTTGGATTGGATGATATTAAAAAAAATCCGATCCGATCCGATCCAATTTCGAGCGGTTTGGATTGGATTGGATTTGTGGTTTTGTAAATTAAAAAAGTTAAATATATAACAAGTCTCAACATCAAATTTCAAATAGCCAACAATGACATAACAAGTCTTAACAATATCTTAAAAAACTAACGATAACATAATAATAGAAATAAAATTATAGGTTAGTTAAAATAAATAAATAAATAAATCACATTTTGAACATAAAACATCTATTAAATAATAATAATACATGAAAAATATAAAAATGTATAACAAATTGAATATGTTATAAGTATAATTGTAAGTATGATAATAAAATAATAATATTATAACACATTGTACGGTTTGGATTGGAGTGGATCGGTTGTAAAAAGTAGATCCGAAATCTGATCCGATCCAGCGATTTGCAAAAAACAAGATCCAATCAAATCCGAATTAGTGCGGTTTCAATCGGTTTTTGGTTTGGAATGGATTGGATGAGCGGTTTAATTTGGATCAGTTTGGATTTGAACACCCCTACCCTGCACCATACCCATTGCATTTCGCATAGAATGTCTGCGGCTCAAACTCATACACAGTGTAATCAACTCCTCTAGAGATGGTGAAGCTTTTGATTGTAGATATCATCGACTCTCTCGAACCAAATTCCATTTCGACACTAAACTCGTCATTTTCTGCCACAACGGTTCCTTCACCTACGACATGCGCACCACCATCAGTCAGACAAGGCAAATAAATTAAGCACTATAGGAAACTTGAGTTAATAATCATAACATACCCGTATTTGCATACTCAGAAAATTCCGGGACATGCATGGCTTCGAGATCTAGAGTCCGCATAAAAGATGGAACACCAAACAGGTGTTGGTTTACAATGGCATCTGCCTTATCCTGCATCGCCGGATTGCCTGCCAAGTCTCCGTCATCGTTTTCGTCATCGACTTCATAGTTAGCTTCGAATTCCTCTTCGTTGTCATTATTATCTTCTTCCCAATCTGTATCTCCGAGCTCATCAACATTGACCTCGTCGCCGACTGTACCCATCCCTGACTTCTGTTCAAACTCAACGTACAGCTCTATCACCGGCACATGAAATCGGGTTCGTCGATAATATAGAACATCTGCTGCATGCTTGCGTCATCAATGATGGACATTATTTGAAACTGTATCAGCCCACCAAATACTTGTACAAGATTTCTGTACAAAATGTTGCTCACCCTTTTCGAAATGTGACTTTGTATGTTCATACAAAGACCATTTTGCAACTCTACAAAACTCGTGATGTATGGAATAGAAAATAAAAATGGACATTCACAAACAAAAGCCACTCTTTCATGTGTATTCGGTATAATCTCACCGTTATAATACACTCGTATATTTGCAATATCCTCCATATTCTCACTTTTTTTACCCTTCTAATAACTAAAAAATCTCACAAGCATCAGATACATGAAAGAAAGGAGAATGGGAGTACAAGTGAGAAAGCAGAAGTGAGGTGCGAGTTGGAATTAGCTGTGTTAGCTATTTATATGCAAGGCTCTTTATTAAAATATTATTTCGCATACAAAATGTAAGCTGCGTTTTGTAGATTTCGAAAAAAAATTTAGGCCCAAATAAAACGTAACCTGCATTTTCTCTTCGTCCAAAAAAATTTGAATAAACCCATATGACAAACGCAACCTGCATTTTATTTTTAAAAAATTAATAAATTTTTTCTGACAAACGCAACTTGTGTTCTTGCTTTTCTCAGAAACTAAAAAAATTTCAAATGCTAAACGAAAGTTACGTTTTATTTAATTTAAAACAAAAAAAAGGAAATTCTGGAAAATGAAAAACGTAACCTACGTTTTTCTCCTAACATCCATAGCAATGGATTTTTTTGCCATGCCTCTATTTCAGGGTGTTACACCATACTCTTTTCTATTTGCAAAAAGATGAACCACGTTCTACAAAAATTCTAATGATGTGTCTATTTTCTTAAATAATAGTATAATTAATGAAATAATATCTCAAATGGGTCTTAATTCTTAAAAAAAATTTTAGTGAATGACACTGATACGAAATAAAAATAAACAAAACAAATGAACTGAAATTGAATAAAAAATATATATTAAAATTATAATAAAAATAAAAAATTAAAATAAAATACAAAGAGAATTACTCAATTTTTTATTTAATTTTTTGATACAACAAAAAAATATTCTTAAATTAATTTGTCTATATCATAGTTTAGAAATTGAATCGAATATATACTCAATTTTCTACCAAATTTTTCGATGTAATAAAAAAGGGACTCACTCAATCTCATTTGTTTGTACTATGATTTTATAACTCAAGGTTCTCAATGGCCTAGAAAATGAGGGTTGAATCTATAACCTCTTTTAAATTTGTATACTTTAAATTCAAACTAGATTTAAATCAAAATTGCTGTTAAATCTGTAATGTTAAATATGCATAAAACAATTTTATTTTGTCTTTCAACGATTGATCAGTAACAAAGCAAATCAGTTACTTTTGAATACTCTAAATTGTTGTAACATCTGTGAGATAGAGATAAGCGGACTCGAACCGCTGACATCCGCCACAGGGTAAACCACCGCCTCTCAGGCCCCGACTGATTCTACCATAGAGGACAACGATAGACAATAACTCCCCCCCGAACACAGCTTACAACTTTCATCGTACTGTGCTCTCCAAAGAGCAACTCTTCTCAAAATCTCAAAAGGTGCTGAGTTAGAATCCCATTCTAACTAAGGATTCTTGTGGTTCCGGAGGATCCAGCTACAGGAGAACCGGGAACGGAGAGCCCCCCTTTCCGCCCGACTCTTTGGTCTTAAGAATGCTGGTTTTAAGAATGAGTGATTGCCCTTCTCCGACCCTTACTGCCCATATGCAAGAGACAGATTGATTTTGTCTCATATCGAATAAAAACAGAAATAGAACAAAGAAGAGAAAATGATACAGTCATATATTCTGGTTCAACCACCATATGCAATGTGGCCTACATCCAGTCTCCACCACAATTGTGATGGTATTTTTACCATCTTTCTCAAATATTACAAATACCAATTTTTATAGATTCTACCCAATTTTATTAGGGATAAACCAAACTTCTACCCAAACTTGATTTGGCTAAGTTTACTACCCAAACTTTCAACCACTAAGTGCTCACCCAACTTAACAAAAAAATCCTCTTAAGATTATGAATACAAAACAGAAATACACGCAAAATAGTTTGACATAATTTTCTAATTTTTTTTCAAGATTACTCTCTTCACCTTTTCTCTCCATGACTTTTACTGAAATCTCATAATGTCTTTTTTCATTGATAAGAAACAAAGAAAGATAAAACTTAAGAACAAAAAATTCAATGTAACATCATGAAGGAGAAGAAGATCTAGTTCAAAAGCTATAAAAACTCAAACAGTGTGCTCCTTCTCCTTACTTCAATTTTTGGTGATTTACCCTTTTATATAAGAGTAAAGAATCCTAGTTGAATACCTTTGACTTAGTTCTTCTTTCTCGAAAATCAGAGCAGGAACGCAGAGAAGAGATGGGACAACAATAGTAATTTCATGGATAATAGAGTTGGCTTGGATCTTGACCCAACTGTTTTTCTTTTTTTTTCTTTTTCTTTGACTTCAAATATCTGAACCATTAATTTATTCTTTGACCTCAAGTTTCCATTGTGACCTTTGGTTTACAGCAGAGAAAGACAACCTCTATTTTCTTCTTCTTACCCAAAAATGTTAAACAGAAAAATGGTTGCTTCAACAAGTTAGAGAGTTTCACAAAGATAGTAACTCATCTTCTTTGATTTTTCTCTGCATCATATCATATTTGATTTTTCCTTTTACCTCTAACTTTTGGCTTTTTTTTCTCTTTTTTTCTTTTAGTGCATAGGTTTGGTGATCCACCTTTTTCGTTTTTCTTGAACCTAATATGAACATTTATTTTTACTTGTGAAATATCTTTTCATCCTTTATTTAAGGTTAGTCATATCACACACACTTTTAGGCTTTCAACCCAAAGCTGTAATGTTGGCCATCATCAAATTATTGTTTTTATTTTCTCAAACTCAACAATCTCTTTCTTGATGACAAACATTATAAAAAATAAATTTTAATCAAAAGAGGTGAGAAAAGTTTATGGTACTTCCCTTTAATGATTCAATATATCATATTGATCTCCCCCTTTCTTTTATTCGGATAGCTCCCCTGAATGTGTACTTTTTATCAACCTAAAATCATTATTAAAACAACAATGTTTGTATAAAAATAATAGCCAATGATAATAGCAAACAACTATTAACCTAATATCCATGATTTTCCAAAAAAATAATAATCTGGTCTACCAATCAAACTAATTCATCAAACATTTAACCATCCTAATAATGTATAAACTATCAATCCTCAAGTCCATCAAGCATTACCAATCAATCAGAAAATAGCACCAAAATAGCCTAGTTTATTAACAACATTCGTAATTCATTCAATTTATTTTTCATTTTTACTGTTCCTTTTGTCATAAAAAAAATAAAAATGTCCTGCCCAAAATGTTTTGTTAGGCAAAAAAATTCAGCAATTTAAAATTAAATTCTATTAGTCAAATTACAGTCATCTAGATAAGAATAAAGCGTATTAAAAAGTTATCATACACACAGCAGAAATAGTTTTAAGGAATAGTAACAGAGACAATGGTCTAGATATCAAATTCCTCATTCTCGGTTCCTATGAGCTCATCATCCTCTTGATCAGATTGGATCGATTCTTCTCTCAAGAAATCAATGTACTTAAGAAGTACTCCAACTCAATTCTAAGACTTTTTTAAAGAATTTTCATTATAAATTACCAATTTTCTTGCTTGTTTGCTCGAGTTGATGAGATGTTTGGTCATATTTACAAACTATTGCAGAATGTCCTTGACTATACCATTGACCAAATACATGTGGGAGGAAGATGTACCCACGACCAAAGATGGAAGAAGGCTTACATCTTCTTCTTCTTCCATGATAGTGCCCTTTTCAGTCTTAGTCTCTTTTTTTCAGTTTGTTTTACTACACCACTGCTTTTAAGATAAGAGATTCTATTCTCTTGTTTCTCATCAGTGAGATCAACACCAAAGTATTTGAAAATGCAAGTTAAAAAGATCTCATATGGTAAAAAATATTTTTGTCACTTCAAATGCAATCATACATATGATGCATAATGAAATATGCAAAAGAAATTTAAACTTTGTTGAGGATGGCATATAGAACTATAGTGTCGCAGAATGTGACTCTTTGATAAGAATCGCTTTGAGGTAATAGAATATGAGTGATGATTCGGTGCAATTGGGCTCTAACAAGACCTAGAGACCTATGATTTGGAGTGACACTATCTATGAAAAAAATGTTCACACATATATTGGCCAATACCTCTTGGTAAAAAATATAAAGATTATTTTTCTATTTTTCAGAAGCATAAGAATTAACACCTATATCATAATAATCTAGAGTTTCACTAATGGTATCTTTGTTTAAACAAAATTTCACGGTCCTTTACATACATAAGAGTAAACATTTTCTTCATGATGGTACATGTTAGCATAGAACTTGCGAACCAACTCAGGATAAACTGGTTTATAGATTTTGAAAAGGTTTTTCCAGCCTAGATAAAAAATATTTTTAACTAAGTTTAAATTTTTTTAAGCCAATGCATCTAAATCAGCAAGATAAGTGAAACATAATGGAAGATTAGCCACAACAGTCCTATGAAACTCGAAGTTCATACTTGAAGAGAAATGAAAAAGGTCAAAGTGAAAGTGAGGGAGGTTTCCAAAATGAGACTTAAAACCTATAGGATCAAGGTCATCAGATTCCATGATAGAATGAAGAAAAAGATGATGGTTACTTTTGTTAGAATTATTTAAGGAAGCTTTGAAAGCAGAACATCCTCGAGAACGAGAGGAGGATCGAGGAGGAGGAGACATTAGAGGATCTTCCTCTGTCATGGGTTTCTTACCCTTTACCACATTTGTCCTAGAGGTATCAGCGTCTGGAGATGCAGCAGTGGAACAGCGAGCATGGTTTTTCGTTCGAGCCATAGTTTCGAAAACAGGTGAAAATGTGAAGAGGAGTGAAAATGACTATGTATGTGGGTGTGTGCTTGAGTTTTTGGGGGAAGGTTTCTAGGAGGATAGTTAGCCATAGAGCCTTTGTGAGTAGTCACCTTTTTTCTCATTTTAAGAAACACTTTTGAATGCAGTTATTGAAAACAATGAAGGCTATGAGATGAGAAAGATGAGCAGTTTTTAATAAGTAACTGCAATGAATACTGATTTTGAAAAAACCAAAAAGTGATATTTCAAAATAATTTGAAAAGATGTTTCCAAAAAATTGATTAAAAGATTTTATGAGTAAATATGTAAAAAGACAATTCAAAAAGTCTTTAAAGATCTAAATGTGATTTGACTTGGTAGATAAAAACAAAAACAAAGAATATAGATTTATGATAAAAGTGATGAGACCCACTCATAGAAGAGAACTTTCTTTTGGGGTCAAAATGTGGGGTTTAAGGAAACAAAATGGACTTCCAAAAAAGAGTTTAGCTTGACCCATCTTGTTCAGAAACCAACACTCAGTATTGATCAAGGGAACATAAAGGGGTTCATCATTTAACCAGAATTGTCTTTCATCGACCTGAGAGACAAAAACACTCAGAAAAGCTCATCATCAAATTAGATTAAGGAATCATCACAGATAATGTCCGGAGCAGTTCTCAACTTGCAGAATCTGTCTTCAATCAGTGGTTTTGTAAAAATATCAGCAAGTTGATCTTCTGATCTAACAATCTGAATGTCAATATTTTTTTAATGTGTTTTCTAATTGAGTGAAATCTCACTTCGATATGCTAAGTTCTAGAGTGAACAATAGTTTTTTTTTAAATATTTATATCACTCATGTTATCACACAGAAAAGTTATTTATTTTTAATTTGTAATGAGCAAGTTGAGTTTTTAGCCATAACAATTGTGAATAGCATGAAGATGCAGCAATATATTCAGCCTTGGCTGTTTACAAAGTTACAGTGACTTATTTCTTGCTTGACCACACATTTAATGACTTTTTCAAGAAAACAACAGATTCCGATTTTACTCCTTCCATCCATTCGATCACCAGTAAAATTTGCATCACAGTAACCTACTACATAAAAAATTATTAACTTTAAGATACCACAAACCAAAATTAGAAGTGCCATGAATATATCTAAAAATCCTTTTAACGGATGAAAGATAGGATTCTTTAGGATACGATTGAAAGATAGAATAAACTTTAACACTTTGAACTATGTCTAATCTAGAGATTCATTCCTCTAAATTTAGTTTCATTCACATCTTTGCCATTTTCATTTTTTTCAAGTCTAGAATTCGGATGTATTAGAGTGCTTGTCAGGTTAGCATTTTCTAATCCAAATTTCTTAACTAATTCTTTTTGCATATTTTTCTTGGTGTCACTGGGAGTTTGTTTGATTTGGAGACCAAAGAAAAATGTATGTTCATCCATCAAGCTCGTATCAAACTCAATAGTAATTAGTTTACTAAAATCAGCATACAAGGATTCATTTGTCGAACCAAAGATAATATCATCCACATAGACTTGAACAAGAGTAAAATCATTATTAGACTCTTTAATCAATAGAGTTATATCCGTGGTACCTCTTTAAAAACTATTTTTTAACAAGAAAGAGTTAAGTCTTTCATACCAAACTCTAGGAGCTTGTCTCAAACCATAAAGTGCTTTAGATAGTTTAAAAACATGGTTTGAAAAATTTTTATTTTCAAAGTCGGGAGGCTGAGCCACGTATACTTCTCTATCTATGATCACATTCAAGAAAGCACATTTAACATCCATTTGAAAAAATTTAAACCCTTGGTTTGCGGCATAGGCAAGTAGCAATCTAATGATTTCCATTCTTGCAACCAGTACAAATGACTCATCAAAGCCAGTTCCTTTCTCTTGATCATATCCTTGTGCCACAAGTCTTGCTTTATTTCTTGCTATGCTCTCGTCTTCTCCCAATTTGTTTCAAAAAATTCACTTTGTTCCCATTACTTTCTTCCATTGGAGTTAGGCACAAGTGTCCACACTTCATTTTTCTCAAACTGATGTAGCCCCTCTTCCATAGCCTTGACCCAAGATAGATCTCCTAGAGCTTCATTTATGTTTTGTGGTTCGATTTGATAAATGAGTGCAAGATTATTTTGTTCTAACCTCCTTCTACTTGAAGATCTAGTGGTGACACCTTATGACGGATCTCCAATAAAGAATTTTTGTGGATAATTCTTTAAGAATTTTTGTTTTCTCAGTTTCATAGTCTTAGGATCATGGTTAAATGGAGTTTGGTTTGGCTATCAGTTCCAGGATTCTCTATAGTTTCATGAGTTAAATCAGAATTCTTTTCTGTAGAATCGACTTTCACAGTAGGTTGAACGTTCTACTGGATCTTTTGATGTTAACCCTCCTTGATTGTCCAAGGGCATTGAAATTATTTACCATTTTGTATACTTTATTTTTTATTTTTCTCTCAATAATAAAGTATTGATTAGAGATATGACCATTCTTTTTGTAAGTGTGACAATGATTTCTTTTTTCAGAATTTAGATATTGGTACGAGAATTTGTGGTTATAAGTTCTTGAAGTTGATGCTTCACTTTTAGAAAGTGGTTTTTCAAAAACAGCATCCTTTATCTTAAAGTAGTCTAAATCAGATTTTTCAAACATAAGTTTTTGACTAGCTAACATTTTGTCTAAATTGCTGGAACTTAGAAAAAATAGTATTAAATCACGTTTCAAACCTCTAATAACCCCATGAAGTTGTTCATTTTGCTTAATGAGATCAAGTGAAGTATTAACTGATTGTTTGTCTTTAAGTTTTTTTAATTTCAAATTTAAAAAAATTATTTTCTTCAACCAAATCAGTGACATTTTTGGTTTTCTTCACTTTTTGTTTAAGGAAAGCTTTTTCAGCTTTTAAGAAATTATTTTCTGAGTCACATTTATAAAATTTATCCAGAATATTTTTAACATATGATATTAGATCATCAATAATTTGATGCAATTTCTCATTAGATAGGTCAAAATAATTTACTTCTTTCAATTGATCTTGGTCAGCCATAAAACAAGTTTGTACTTCGTGTTTGAACTCTTCTTCATCATTATAATCATTTTCAAGGTATTTCTATGATACCATCAGCACCTTCTTCTTGTCTTTTTTCATCTTGTCCTCCTTCTTGAGTTTAGGACAATTATACTTGAAATGATTAGCCACCTTGCAATGATAATATATAATCTTGCAGAAATTCCTTTTTGTTCCTTTGAGATTGAGCCTTTACTCCTTCTTTTACTTCTCATGAGTCTTTTCAACCTTTTAGAAAAAACACAATTTTATCATCTAAAAAATTATCATTGGAATCTTCTTCTAATGTATCAATATTGAATTTCAAGGCTATTTTTTTGTCTCGGTTCATGGGGGTGATCTCATAAGCAAGTATCTTTCTTTTTAACTCATCATATGTCATTTGGTTTAGATTGCTATTTTTAAAGATGATAATTGCTTTTGTTTTCCACTCTTTAGTGAAACTTCTAAGTATTTTTTATTAGCTCTTGTTCAGTATGAGTCATCCCCATAACATCTAAATTATGGATGATGATTGAAAATCTTTCAAATATTTCACTGATGGTTTCTCCTTTCTTCATAGAGAACATATCATATTCTTTTCTAAGCATAGAAATCCTTGTTTCCATGACTTGTTGTATGCCTTTTTGTGTGACTTAAAATTTATCCCAAATCTCTTTTACTGTTTTGCATCTTGATACTTTTCAGTATTCCTCAAAGCTAATGGCGCAATGTATCATATTGATAGCCTTGGTGTTTAGTTGCATTTTCTTCTTATCTTCATCATTCTATTCGGCTTCTTCTTTGAGAGTCATCATTCTTTCAACACTTGTTTTTGTTGGGACTTGTGAACTATCAATAATAATCTTTCAAATGTTGTAATCAATGGGTTGCACAAATATTCTCATTTTCTCCTTTCCGTTAGTGTATAAGCCACAATGTTTACACTCATATTATTGGCCATTGGATCTTTACTCCAAATTATGAAGTTTGCTTCTTTGAGACCGGACTCTAGATACCAATTAAAGGTTCTCAATGGCCTAGAGAAGGGAGTTGAATCTATGGCCTCTTTTAAACTTGTACACTTTAACTTCAAACTAGATTTAAATTAGAGTTGCTGTTAAGTCTGCAATGTTGAATATGCAGGAGATAATTTTGTTTTGTCTCTCAATGATTGATCAGTAACAAAGCAAACCAGTTACTTTTGAATACTCTGAGTTGTTGTCACATCTGTTAGATAGTATATGTAGGATATAGTTTTATTTTGTCTCATATCGAATGAAAATAGAAACATAATAAAAAAGAAAAAATTATATAGCCATATATCCTTATTTAACCATCATGTGCAATATGGCCTACATCCAGTCTCTACCACAATTGTGGTAAAATTTTTACTATCTTTCTCAAAGATTACAAACATTAATTTTCAAGGATTCTACCCAATCCTCTCAGTAACAAACTAAACTTCTACCCAAATTTGATTGGGCTAAGTTCACTTTCTAGACATTCAACCACTAAGTGCTCTCCCAATTTAATAAAAAAATCTTCTCATGATCATGAATATAAAATAGAAATATATACAAAAGAGCTTGACACAATTTTTTGGCTTTTCTCTAAAATTACTCTCTTTGCCTTTCCTCTCAATGGCTTTTATAGAAACCTTACATAATGTCTGGTGCACGAAATTGACACCACAATATTCGCACAAATATACCAGCAAGTGCACCGAGTCGTCCAAGTAATACCTCAGGTGAGTGAGGGTCGATCTCATGGAGATTGTCGGATTGAGCAAGCAACGGCTGTCTTGTAGATCTTAGTCAGACGGATAAAAAATATAGTTTGTTGTAAAAAAATGCATAAAAATAGAATAAATATAGAATTACTTAATTGGTGTGAAATCAATGATAAGAGAATGGTTGAGGTTTCAGAGATGCTTCCTCCTTCTGGATCAACTTTTCTCACTATCTACTTCAACTTCTGATGATTCATTCCATGGCAGGCTGTAAGTGACTAACACCAGGTCAGTGGTCATTAATCTCCTCTTCTTCAGATCAAACGCCAGGTCAGTGGTCATCCAATCTGAATGGGGATGAAGCTCTAGCAGTCCATTCCCTTGGTGATCGTACTCAAAACGCCATAGATAAGGTCAGATCTTCTGGATCAGAGAATGCTGCTTCACGATTCTAGCCTATACCACAAAGGCCCTAATTGTCCTGTACCTCGGCTGAACTGATGTCTCCAAGTTTCCAATGAAGTCGTGGATTAGCCGTCTAAGAGATGTATAATCAAGTTTGTGGTTCAGTACTATCCCGTCAAGGACTCGCAAGAACCCATGCAGAATAGAGATGACGGTCAAGTTACACTCCCAATTCATTAGGATGAAGAACGAAGATACATCTTAGAATGAAATCAAGCATAGATTGAAATAGAACAATGCTATTATTAATCCATAAGAATCAGCAGAGCTCCTAACCTTAACCTAGGAGGTTAGTGGCTCATACTGTACAACAATGTTTAAAAGTAAATGTGTGGGAAGAAGATCCTAAACAAGGGTGATCTTTTCCTATATATAATAACCTAGTAACTAAGAACTACAAAATTATGATAGAATAGATTAGAGGTGCGAAAATCCACTTGTGGGCCCACTTGAGTTGAGTGTTTGGGCTGAGCTTAGCGTCCACTTTGAGGGAATGGGGAGTGAATCACACTGCCTTCTGCTCTTGGTGGGCATTGAATGCCCATTAGGGGGTGGTTGGCGTTCAACGCCAGCTTCGGATCTCCTTTGAGGCATTGAACGCCAGCTAGGGGGTAGCTCCTTGGCGTTCAATGCTCAGAATGGGCAGGCTCCTTCGACGAAAAGTATAGACCACTATACATTACTAGAAAGCTCTTGAATTTAGCTTTCTAATTTCGTTGAGAATGCATTATTTGGACCTCTGTAGCTCCAAAAATGCTCGTTTGAGGGCACAGAGGTCAAAATCTGACAGCATCTGCTATACTTTCCTTACCTTTGAATCGAACTTTGCCAAAAAACTCTTCAATTTCAGCTAGAAAATACCTGAAATCATCATAAAACACACAAACTCAAAGTAGAATCCAAAAATATGAATTTTGCACTAAAAACTATGAAAATATAATAAAACTTAAACAAAACATAACAAAAACTATATGAAAATGATGCTAAAAAGCGTATAAAATATCCGGTCATCAATGTCCTTTTCATTTTTAAGAAACAAAGCTTCCAAAACTTCCAATACTTGAGTTTGGTTGAACAAATTTGACTTTATTCTTCTTCTCCAAAAACCATAGTAGAGACACAGAAAAGTGATGGAACATCAATAGTGATTTCATGTATAATAGTGTTAGCTTGAATCCTGACCTAACTACTTCTCTTTCTTCCTTTTTCTTTGACTTTAAATATCTGAACTATTGATTCATTCTTTAACCCCAAGTTTCAACATTTGATTTACAGCAGAGAAACGCAACCTCCATTTTTTCTTCTTACCCGAAAATATACAATAGATAGATGGTTGCTTCAACAAGTTAGAGAGTTGCAGAAAGATAACAACTCATCTTCTTTGATTTTTCTCTGCATCATATCAGATTTGACTTTTTCTTTTAGCTCCAACTTTTAATTTTTTCCTCTTTTTTTTTCTTTTAGTACATAGGTTTGGTGATCTACCTTTTTCACTTTGTTTGAACCTAATTTGAACTTCCTTTTTTGCTTGTGAAATATCTTTTCATCTTTAATTTAAGGTTAGTCGCATGGGTTATGTCAGAAGAGAAAAGTGATTGCTTGGTTAGAAAGTTGAACAATTAGTTACGGGCCAGAGAAGAAAATAAGTGTTGTTAAAGGAATTTTGGGCCTGTTTTTGAATATTTTATTTTTCTGCACAATAAAGACACACATCACACACACTTTTGGGCTTTCAACCCAAAGTTATAATGTTGGTCATCATCAAATTATTATTTTTGTTTTCTCAAACTCAACAATTACGAAACCAAAAAATGTTGTGGCACTTCTCTAATCTTTCTATATGACGACTACCATAGTTTAGGAGGTATTTATAACTTTTTAGTAGGTTAAAATAAAAAATTCTATATCCACAAACATAAAACCCAATTTAGTAACTAAATTAACAAAACTAAAATACATCAAATAAATTAAATATTTTAAAAATATAAACTAATAACTTCTAAATAATATTTAAATTCTTCATATCACGAACACTTTAAATACATATAAACATTCTTTCTTATCAAAATTTTATTAATGGTCAAATCAATAGAAGAACATATCTATCTTACAACACAAAAATTAGGGATGAAAAATTTAATAAAAATGTATTGGAGATGAATACCTTCAATGAGAATTTTTTGGAGATCTATTTGAATATTTTTTTAATAAATAGATTTTATACTTAAAAAAATTTAGGGCTAGTTTGGATATGTTTATAAGTAATTTTTTTAACTTATGAAAAATTATAACATTAATGTTTGGTATAATTTTTAAAATCAAATTGTAACTTTCTAAAAAATTATTTAAATGCTTATGAAGAAGTTAAAAAAAATAGTATTTACCCATTTTGATCCTCCAAAGAATTTCGTATCAGACACTTTAGTCCCCAACTAAAATTAATTACTCGATTGGTCATTAAAAATTAACTTCGTTAGTCACTTAGGTCCTTTGCTTCGTCAGCTTTAATGGAGGACAAAATGGTCCCTAACAACTCTAACGAGGGACAAAATAGTCCCTGACCCCTCTGTTCAGAAATAACATTGTTCTCCCCTAATTTTCATCGTATCTCACATAATCCTAACAGTTTAACACTGCAACTTCAAGCTACATAATGCACACTCTGCAATTTTAATGTTCATAAGAAGAAAAATCCTTAACTTTTTTCTCAACCATTTCATACTTAAGAAACTAATGACTATGTCTCTCAAGTATTTATCGTCTTCGATGGATCACATGAATCTAGACAGCAAGTCCAATTTGTTAAAACCCATCATCATCATCGTCATCTCCCTCATCCTCTGTCCTATCATTTTCATGGCCACATTGACCACCATCCTGATCGCTTCCTTTAGTTTTTTCTCTGAACCAATGTTTAGTAATCGTTTCATTTTTCATATGAGTGGTGATGGCAACATTGCTCGTTGTACTGATAGTTTGGATGCGAGGTCGAAGCTGTCTATCAGCTTGGACTCCGGGAGTAGTATTTTTTGTTCTTTATATTTTTTAATATTCAAGATTTTTTTATAGTTTTTATTTATTTATTTTTTTTAAACAAAGGAAGCTCAACATAATAGAGTAGAGCATAAATAACCAGAAATAAAAAAAATCTGCTTACATAAGAGATATCAATTTCTTTGGCCTCCCCAGTATTGCCATCAACACCCACAAAGATCACTGGAAGTCCATTCTTGGTAACTCAAAACTATCCTACTTTGTATTTTCTCAACACCTACTTCTTTATTTTTGAAAATTCTATCGTTCTGTTTCCACCAGATGTTTCAGATCACTGCAAGGAACCCAGTCAGCCACTTCCTCTGCTCTTGTTTTCTATTGTGCATTCCAGTCAAATTTTCAAACAGCCCTTTCATGATACCAGAAACAACCCAATCTGTACGAAAATACCTCAACCATGTGCACCACACCTACCAAGTAACTTCACATAGGAGAAATAAATACTGCACAGATTCTATCTCCTTTTTACACAGAACACAAGCATTATCATTACTAGGAATAACACCCAATTTGCTCAACCGCTTCTTGGTATTAACTCTACCAACTAGTACAAACCATCCAAATAGTTCCACTCTCGGAGGTATCACGCTTCTCCAAATCGCACTGGTCAAACTTCCACACAACATCATCCTCTCGATCCGTTGATAGCTTAACGACCTTAACCTCTCATGAAGTTGATGGACTAGTTCCAACTCCTATTGGAACAACTCCCTCCTCCAATAAAAATTCTAAATCCACTCTAGCACATCCTAGAACCCACAGTCCCGTATCACATCACCTTGTTAGTTTGAAATGAAGAAAAGTCTTGGAAAACTCGCTTTCAGAGGACCGCCTTGAACCCAGTTATCTTCCCAAAATAGGGTTCTGCTTCCATTCCCTACCTCCATTTCCAGGGCGCTAACCATTTTTTGTCGTACCCATTGTTCTTTTATATTCAATTGGCATATGTCTTTCTATGGCCCTCCATTTACCAGTAGGTGCTGGTAAGCTAGCATCACATTCGGGTTCAAATTATAACATGAACAGACAATCTTTTTTCACAACGGACAATTCTCCTTTGAGAACCGCCACCACCATTTACATAGGAGCGCTGTGTTTCTAAGCACTGCATCCCCAACTCCCAAGTCCCTAACCTTTTTTGGTACCTGAACCAGCTCCCACTTAACTAGGGGTATACCATAATTTCTATCCTCCTTACACCACAAAAGTTGTCTCTGTAGTGCAATCAGCTTATCAGTAACCGCCTTTGACATCTTGTACAGATTAAGGTAGTACATTGGTAGGTTATTCAGCATTGATTTAATTAAAACAAGCTAACCTGCCTTGTTGAGAACCTTCGCTTTCCATAAGCTAAGCTTTTCTTCCACCTTATCTATGATCGGTTTTCAAGTCTCCACCAGGCACGGATTTGCTCTTAAAAAAATTTTCAGGTATCTAACAGGTAAGACAACTTATTTGCACCCCAGTATACCACATGTCTGATCAACTCATCCTTGCTTCCGACGGGTTTATTACTATTTTTTTAAATTATTTTGGTGTGTACAAGAGAAATACATATATGATATTATGAAATAATGAAAGACAAAAGTCATGTAAGAAAGAGATTATGAGTTGTATTGTTTTAATGTAAAGTTCCCACAGTAAAGAGAATTCAGCTTCCGGAAGTTTCTTAAAGTCAAGTGCCCAAAGTTTGTGGATTTCTTGGTTTCTTAACGAAGTGATTTTTGCTTTTGGTTTCAGCAACTTTGCTATGATTAACGCATTCATGTGGCTGCAAAAGGATTAGAGGCCCCCTTTTTTTCTTTTTCTTTTCCTTTTACATTAAAGTTAATGAAAATTGAACTTAAAATTTCATGTATATCATTTTATAGCATGATTTTTAAATTGCAAGAACTCCTAATATAGTGCACATGTTAGTCATGTGTGTCGCTGGGATTGAGCAAAGGAAGCCCCCCTTAGCTTATTGTAGAGTGTATATAATAAGCTAGAAAACTAAAATAAAATCAGACATAAAGTGTTACATAGTTACACGTAGCGTTGTCTATATCTTCGTCCCATTATTTCTGTTTATGCTTTGGACCCAAGTGTTCTTACCCTCATGCCTAACCACACTTGGTATCTCGGACTATGATTGTCTTGTTACTTTATGTGCAAAGAGTAGTCAACGCATACTCCGGCTTCTTTTTCTAAACTATGCACATATTTTCAAAATTTATGAATAGCCACGTTACAAAGCCTATGATTATTTTGAAAACTTGCGTTGTGATGCGCCACAAACATAATGAATTTTTTTTGTTGCCCCTAATTTAACAGGTTAAAAATTATTACATCGTAGATTTGAATTCCATTTAAGAATTTGTCATTAACCAATAAATTACTGCATATACAAGATAAGAATTGTTGCATGCACAAGACGGAATTCGAATCCCCAACACTTATTTAGAGTTAAACACTCGACCAACTCAAGTTAATTAAATGAAAAATTGTTTTAAGTTGAAATTTAAAAATTGAATCCTACTTTTTTTTATTGCTTTATTTATTATTTCTTTAAGCCCGAGTGACAACGACAAATATAGGAAATTGATTCTAACAACCGTGATAAAATCTCAGAACTAAAATAGTATCACTAAATAATAAATGAATAAGGAAAAAAATCCTAGCCGTTTTGTGAAGATTTACGAAAGCAAGCATACGGTGGTATATAATGGCATGGGAATAGGACAACCATATGCCAGCTAGTTTTCATATTTCACTTTATTTATTTTAAACCAATTGTTGGAAAATAAATTAGAAAATTTTGGGTTCACCTGCTGCTAAGTTCTAACTACATACATCAAAAGAGATGTTGGGACTTTCTGAGGAGGTGGGAAACTGAGGAAGGGCGTCTGTGGAAGCTTTCTAAGGCTTTTTTGGACTAATTGAGTCCATTTTACATGCTACGCACACTTCTGGCTTTTATTTGTCACTCTTATGTGTATTTGTTTAATTAATTTGTTTAAGAAAGAGTCATAAATACGCACAAATTGTGGATGTTAACTTATTCAATATTTTGAAATTTTATATATAAGAACTTAATTTTGATGGTTGTTTTTGTTTATGGCTTTCTAGTAATGTGCTCTACTGCTCATGGTTGTTTTGTGATGTTCGGAAACTCTGATATAGCATACAGCCATACACATATCAACATAGCAATTGTATTGAATTATTGAATTTCTTTTATGTTCTGAAATTATGTACCGAATTGCTTTTGGTGCTATGGTTTATGCATATATTGGTACGGCTATATTAAGGCACACTAAAATGTACTACCAAAATATACATTTTAAAATATAAAATATATATTAAAAATAAATTAAATAATATATATTAATATATTATACATAAATATATAATAATTAATTTAATAGTTAAATTTTGATATATACGTGATATTTTTTATTTTATTTGAACTATTTTAGTGCATTGAAGCCACAAAGCGACAACCTAAAAGAGTTTAACAATGGATACTACGCCGGCGAGAGTTCCGGTGTTGCACCGCCATGCCTTGCGCACAAATGGTGTCCAGACGCTTGTCAACTTGCCCATTTGTCCTAAGCTTAATAATTTGAATAATTTTTTTCTTTTTTTAATTAAGTATTAGCTTGTTTTATATAATTTAATTTTAAATATGAGTTTAATTTTAATTTTGTAAAATTATTGAGTCATCAAATTATATTAGTGTAAAAATATAATTATATTTGTCTTTTGTTAATGTGATATTATATAATTAGATATATATGTAAAATTATTNTATATATATACATCTGTTTTGCTTTTAATTTTGTATAGTCGCGTGATATAATTATCAAAATTAATTTAATATATAGTTGTAGCTACTAGATAGCTATACCAACAAACAAGTTCCGAAAGGCAAGGACGAGTATTATGACGAAGACGGGGTATTAAAGACACCATAGATAATGATGCGTGCCATTGAAGCCATTCACTTCAGTCTTGTTTTCTTTCATAATTTTTTTCTGAAAGTGTGTGTCAATTATAACAGTGCTGGCGTATTGATGGGAATTGCTAATAGTGGTAGAAATAGTAGTAGTGATTACTGAGCCATAGCCATATATATATATACACATAGCACTGAATTCCCTTAATTATAAAGGGTTCCCTATATTTGCAAGTAAAAACTGGCATTTCACAATCATCATTACACAAACTTGCAAATTTGGCATTCGTTGCACTTTCCTTTAAGAAGAAGAGGCCCCATTCTATTTCACTAGTAGCATTACATCACAGTAATTTCGGAAATAAATGAATGAAAATGAAACAATGTATTCTACAAGAAACCATCAATGCGATTGGATTGGTGCTTATTGCTGCCTTCGCTAATCTGATCCCTGTTATCAATCCCCTTCAGAACTCAACAAATCATATACGACTACGATAAACGCCAGTACCCTACATA
>NC_029774.3:18310355-18311986 GCF_000817695.3 Arachis duranensis | reverse complement strand
TTATTATGTATTTATGTTATATATTTTTCTAACTAAATAATTAATTATCAGAATAATCAAATTTCTTATAATAGAATAATAAAATTTGTTTACAGAATAATATAATAAATTTTTTTATAAAATGCTAATATATATTTTATAGGAGGTAACTGATGTTTTTTTTTTATATACATGTAATACATTAATTGATGATGACATAGAGCTTTATAAAAAAATGATATTTGTATAACTAAACTAAAATGTTTTATTTTTATAAGTTTAATTTATAGGTATTAGTTAGATTATAGTCTCCATTTATGAGTTAATAGCCAAAATCATCCCTAAAAAATACCTCAATCTCCATTTTTGTTCCTGAAAGATAAAATTAATCGAATTTGTTTTCGAAAGATATCCAACTTAGTTACGTTCGTCCTTCCGTCATCTCCTTCGCTGAGTTGGCAAATGTTTGCTAACGTGTATCGTCAATTGCCAGTGTGGCAGATGCCAAATTGTACCCTATTGTTGCTGACAAGATAAGTCTTTTATATCAAGTCAAATTAGTCCTTGAGTAGGTAAACCCTAATCCCCTTTTCAATTTTCAACCCATTTTCTTCTCTTCTCTCACGGCTCATACCAATTTTCAAACCTCATAACCTCCTCTTTCCCCCTTTCCTCTATTCTTCCACTGCTGTGTGACCCGATTGGAACCCCAATTCTAATCCTATCTCCATTCTCATCGTTTTCGAATTCTTCCTTTCTCTTGTTGCAATCAAAGAGATTCACAGTGAAGCTGGCTCCAACTACGACCAGCAAGGTTGCAGCAGCAGCAGCGTGGCCAAAGGCAAATGCTCGTCAATATCGAGCGGGAAGGCCAAGATGTGAGAGGAAGACCACGACCCAAGCTCCGGCAGCGACGGCATAGACGAGTTCCTCGCTGCTCTTGGTTACAAGGTTCGCAACTCAAACATGGCTGACGTGACCCGATTCTCCTTCTCCTTTCCCCTTCCCTCCATTCTCCCACTGCTATGTGACCTGATTGGAACCCCAATTCTAATCCTATCTCCATTCCCATCGTTTTCGGATTCTTCCTTTCTCTTGTTGCAATCAAAGAGATCAAAAGGGATCATAGTGAAGCTGGCTCCAGCTACGACCAGCAAGGTAGCAGTAGCAACAGCGTGGCCAAAGGCGAATGCTCGTCAATGTCAATCGGGAAGGCCAAGATGTGGGAGGAAGACCACGACCCAAGCTCTGGCGGCGGCGGCATGGACAAGCTCCTCATTGTTCTTGGTTACAAGGTTCGCAACTCAAACATGGCTAGCGTGACCCAGAAGCTGGAGACTAAACGGCGACGTTTCAACGTAGGAGAGCAGTGAATCAAAACTGCGTCGTTTTGATTGTGTGCCACATTGGCAGTTAACGATACACGTCAGCGAACATTTGTCAACTTAGCAAAGGAGATGACTGAAGGACGAACATGATTAGGTTGGGTATCTTTCGGGGATAAATTCAATTAATTTTATCTTTCGGGGATGAAAATGGAGATCGAGATATCTTTCAAAGACGATTTTGACTATTAACTCCTTCATTTATTGATAAAAATATATTCCAAATTAAAGGACATATAATATTTTTTAATTTAATAAATCACGTAT
>NC_029774.3:18295532-18309738 GCF_000817695.3 Arachis duranensis | reverse complement strand
TTTAATTTATTTTTAATTTATATTTTAATATATATTTTATACTAATAATTAATTTAGTAACTAATTTTTATCTACAAATAGTGTGGTTTATTTTGAAAACATATCCAAAAGCTGTATTCGAATATTGTAAATCTTCTGACGTTAATACTTTTAAAATTGATTTGAAATCTAAAATTTGTAAAGATATAAATATTTACTCCTTATTTTTTTGTTCACCCATAAGATGAAGAGTACACATTCATAATTGAAAAACCAACAACCATTAGCCATAACTCTCAGCCTGGTCATTATTAACTTTCTTGTTAGCTAATAAACATAAAATTTGCTTTTGCGGCTAAAATATATTGCGTGAAATCTCAAAGTAGTTTTTGAGTTTAAGAATTATACTAATTTAATCTTTAACTTATCAATTATATTATTTATGTTTTTAAAATTGTAAAAAATATATCTAATTGGTCCCTCGCTTTATTTTTGGTCATTTAATCTTGTCTCCGGTATGACGCGACAAATGAATATCACTTTGGAGCTTGCTTGCTTTCGCCGCTCTTGGATCCTAATTCCTTAGAGCTTGTCTCCGAGGTTGTTCAAATAAGAGTCATTTTCACCAAATGCAGACTGTTATGCTTATTGTAGGTCTTGTTGAAGATGACATACTCCTCTCGCGATTCATATACGGTTCTGCGTCGTTGCTTAATTCTTCCTCTTATGGCTACTCCATATTTTTTAATATCCACATACACTGTCCTAGCATCTTTTTCTACAACAACATTATGTGAACTCTCTCTTTCTCCAATCTCCCTTTTGGCCGGTGAAGCTACCGAATTGGCCTTTTTAACAACACTATCGATCTTTCGGAGCTTTCTGGAATCAAGCCGGAACCATCTTAATTGGACTCTAATTTCTCATCGGCAAACACTGTGGCGTTGGGCTCAAGCATGGTGGTGCGGTTGTCAAGTTGAAAATTGTTGGAAGAAAAGGCCTGGGAGGTATCGCTGCGAATTGCGGAGATGATGAGATGGTGTCCTACGAAGTGCAATTGACGTAGAGAAGAGTCTAGAAGAGTTCCAAGGAAATGCTGAAGGCAGAGTCAAGCTCCAGCGGGATCAAAATTCAAGAACGACCAAGACAAGTTCCAGTGTGGTACTCATTTTTCATGTCGTTGCCGATGACATAGTTAAATGGCCGGAAATGGCCAATGAGCCTTGACTCTAATGGCATCTCTTCCCCTCCCCACATCAAAGGTCAAGGGTTCAAACCCTAGAGAAAGCAATTGAGAAAAAATGTGATAATATGTGTGAGGAGTGTGTGGGTGTGTTGTGTACCTAGGATTGGGGGTTGTCAAATCCACCGAGGTGCCTAGGATTGGGGGTTGTCCAATCCACCGACAAAAAAAAATGGCCGAAAATGAGGTAAAGAACTAATTAGATGCATTTTTTTTATAATTTTAACGACGCAAATAGTAAAATTAATAAGCCCGAGATTAAATCAATACCTTTTGTAAATTTTAAGAACTACTCAAAATATATTTGCATATTTTGCCAAGGCCATCTCAAATCACGTGGAAGGTGAAAGATGCATTTGAAATTAGGGGTGTTTATGGGTCGGGTGAAATTGGGTTTGATATGACCTAGGTCCGACCTGAATATATATACCAGGCCTATTTGTTAGACCCAAACCCAACCTTAGACTCGATGAAACCTACACACTTTCGGGTCATGATTATATCGGGTAAAAACCAAGCCGTTAACATTACCTTCTTGTAAGCTAGCATGTAAAAATATCCAAATTTTCAAGACTCCAATCATTAATTGACATGGTAAAATTTACTTAGAAAAATATAACAAAAACCAACCATTCTCTAAAATTAAAGCATAAACACAATCAATACTAATATTGTCTAATAACACCAAATATTTAAATCAATACAAATAACACAATATTATGCATTAATCTAATTAGTCTTATGCATTTTAAACATAAAACATTTATTTATAGTCTTATAATGACTAATAACACAAAATATTAATATTTACAATACTTAAATTCTATATAAAAATAGTCATAATCCATCACTAATAACACAAATATTAATTACGTATGATTACTAGGCCACCGGGTCGAGTTCAGATGACCCTAGCTATGATACGAATCAATCCAAAATAATGACCGAATTTATTTTTGAAACTCTTATTCGATCCTAAACCTAATAAAATCACACTAAATTAATCTCTAAAATATTCGAGGTCAGATAGAATCTTCGAACATGCACACCTCTCCTTGAAATGGTAAGAAGCGAAGCGTGGATAAATAAATATCTTATGCCACATTGCAGAATCTGTACAAAAACTTTTACATGATTTATTGACCCAAAAAAAAAAAGTTGTGATAGAATCATATTTTCTGGGTCTGCGCAGCTCACGGCTTTCAGCCTTTCAGTGCCTCATCATGAAAAAGGCTTCAACTACGACCCGTACAATAATTGTACAATACGGCCTAAGCCAAATCGCACATGTTAGTGTGTATTTTACCAAACTCGTATTGCCGTTATCGGATAATGATGTGGATAAAATGGAAAAAAAAGATTTTCAATAATCCTGTTTTTCTTTTTTCTTTTTATTTTTTTTTCAATTCCCATGTAGTTTATTTACTAATAGTTGAAAAATAGTTTTTTTTCATATAAGACTAAATTTGAAAAATGATTTTAAAGATACAATTGTGAGATTCATCTTTTCATAAATTAGATAATAATATATAGTATAAATTATTTTATGATATGTTATTATGTAATTTATAAAATGATTATTTTCATTTACTATTATTGTTTAAATTATAATTTTTAAATTATAAATTTTAAATCTTAAATTATATAACTCTAAATTTGAAATAGTTCAAAAAGTTTTGAATAATTTTTTAATATCTAGTAAAATTTTAGTATTGTATAATTTTATAAACTAGAGCCCATTTTCATAAGTATGATTTCATTTTTTTTTCCGTAAATAAATTGTTTAGATTAAAATAATTGTGAAAAGAAATAGTAGTTTAATCTATAAGTTAGTTTTTGAACAAAATAAAATTTTACACACTAAACATGATACGTGTATAACTTTCTCTACTGTATACATATAAATAACAAACAAAATACAAAATAGAAAATGCAAATATCTTTAGTCATACATATATCAATAAATAAAATCACCAAAAAATATAAATAATATTATATTTATTTTAAAAATATTCGTTGAAGTCAGGGACGGATGTACATATGTAGTTATGGGGACAAGCACCCCATTATGATTTTGAAATTTTTTTAAGTAGTATATGATAATAATATTTATTCGCCCCTACTAAATTATTAAATTTAACCCCACAATAATTTTTTATTCAATTTTTGGTACTTCATAATTAATTTAAAAATTTTATATTAGATGTCATTAGAATGATCAATTCTCAATTTAAATAAAATTTGTATTTTTTTTAGAAATCGACTCGAAAGAGTATTATTTATCTTTTTTTGTTATTAGTTTTAATTTTTTTCGTAACAACTACATTAATTGAAAAAACTTTCTCAACTATGAATCTCAATAAGAGTTGGCTTTTAATTGTATGAAAAGTTATATATATGTATATATAAGAGTAATACTACACATTTAAGTCTTTTTATGATCTAAGTCTAACCAAATTAAATAATAAGACTTAGAATAATGCTAGTCATAACTGATTTTTGTTATCTTAGATTAATTTGGTTGGACTTATTTAACAAAAAAAACTTGAATGTATAGCATTATTTTATATAAAAAGAGAGATATTTCGATTGTATTGTTAAGAAAAAGATTATTTAATTTTTAAAAAATATAAAACAAATAATAAAATTTTAAATTATGTGTTATTATTTAAATTATTATTTAGTATTTTAATTTGTAAATTAGATATTTTAAAGACTAATTATGTTATATGTACATAAAAAATAACCACCTATATACATATTGAAATAAAAAAATATACATTAAAAATAAATTATACAATACATATAATGATTAGTGAATATTTTGATAGCTAATTTTTATGTACATATAGTATTTTTATTAGAAAAATTATTATTATATTATATATTTTGCCCCACTATCAAAATTTTTTAGATCCGTCACTAGTTGAAGCTGTTGTTTTTAAATAAACAGTAAATAACAGGTTAAATTATTTTATTAGTTTTTATAATTTATTAAATTTATAATTAAATTTTTATATTTTTTTAATTGAATTTCTAAACCAATTTAAATTTTGTAATTAAGTTTTTATTGACAATAAATATTAAAACATATTTATAAAGTGTTAATTTATTATTATATTTATTCTTTATTACGATTATGATAGAAAAAAAAAGTGTGCGAAATAAGTGGATCTAATTATAAAATTTAGAATAGTTTAGGAATTTAATTTAAAAAATATATAAAAATTTATTTGTAAATTTGATAAAACTAATAAAATTAATGGAATAATTAAACTTAAATAAAACTAATAATATTAATGCATTTTTCATTAGATATAAAATTTAAAATAAGAAATATCATAAAATTAATATTAAATTGTGAGAAGGAAAAAAAAAACTTGAAAAAGAGACAGATATGAAATGAGAACATTAGAAATAGAAGAAAGATAACCCCACGGCATGGTGAATCCTCATATTTCATGAAATTCAGAAACAATGAATGAAGGGGATAGGGCCACAGAGCCATAGATTGCGAGACACGCGTCTCCGTACGCGCGCAATGATGCCGTGAAATGAAATGTCTCACAACCACCCACTGTCCTCGGTGTCTTCAACATCCATCCATCGCTAATTTGCTACATTTCTATTTTCCATTTTTCCTACAACTAATTTTTCTTCTAAATTTTTAAATTTCAATTTTGTTTCACAAACTAAAATTATTGTTAAGTTTATTAAAATTAAAAATGTTAAATTTTTGTTTTGACAAATGAATTATATTGCATTGAAAATTTTAGTTGTTTTATAATTTTTTTATTAAACATTTAACCAGGGCTATAAAACAATTGAATAGAATTTTATCATTTTTTAGAGTAATTTACGCTAAAAAATGAAGAGTATAAAATTATACAAATGTGCTAAATTAGAATTGGTTACATGTTTTGTTTTAAATATTTTTATACGAGTAATTTACACTATAATAAATTGAACGGGATTTAAAATTACGCAGATGTCTTAAATTAATTTTCGTCACATGTTTGTCCTAAATCAATTTTGCGTAATTTTAAACCACATTCAATTTATTAGTGTAAAATTGTAGATCTTTTGAAATTTGAACTAAAATACAAAAGTTATATTTCTATTCTTATTCGTTTTGATTTTTTTATATATTATACACTACAAGAAAAACGTTGAATACTGTCTGATTTCTCAAATATATCTGATGGTAATCAATTTACTGTCGAAAATAATCTGACGGTATAAACCTCACCGGTAAATATTTACTGTTGGATTTATTTCATATCGTCAAATTTTGTGACGGATTACTAGCTCAGGAGACCAGTTGCTTACCATCGAATGTTTCTGACGGTAATGTTGGCGCCAAAGCATATTTTTACATGCCATGTTATCTTTAGATTATTCCTACTGTAATTCTCATGGTAATGCCATTTTATTTTATTTTTGGAATTTGAAATAAATGACAATTTTAAATTTAAAATTTTTTTTCACATAATTAGTGGTCAATTCGTACACCAAATAAATGTATCAAACAATAAAACAAAATCTAATATCTAGAGATCCAGGTTATCGTCGTTGTCGTCAGTCCCGTGGCCTTGAGTCGGTGGTGCAGGAGGCGATGACGATGTCCGTGTACCACCAGCGCTACCGCTACCACCTGCAGCGGAACCGCTGCCACCAGCAGGGACGATGCCAGCGGCATGCATTTGTGCCTGGTACACTTCTATCTGAGCATGCATACACTGCATTCACTCTAGCGACTCCCTAAATTTCAGCCTGAGCTCATTCATAGTGGTCACGCGGGTGAGGATCTTTTGATACCTCTCCCGATAATCGTTAAGCTCCCGAGCCTGCTGGTGAAGGCTGCAGTGGAGCTCCTGCACCTGGAGCCTCAAATCCACGCCTTCCCCGGGCTACATGGCTCGACTAGTGGTGGAGCCTGACGACGGCCTCAACGTCGAGTTGCGGAGGCTACTGGCGAAGAACGACCCCATCCCGTATACGTGATTTTTGTACGGGGCTGAGGCGATCTTACGCCAAACCGCATCGGGGTCCACGACTGAGGCCGCAACTCCATCGACAGCATCCTCCTCACTTTGTTGAGATTGTTGAATCGCAGCCTCTAATCTCTGTATGTAGGACTCTTGTGCAATTAACACAAGTTAATGTGTGATTAGTAAGCTAAGACAAATATACAGTTAATATCTAATAAGAAAATAGTAGAAGATAATCAGACGTATGTTTACTCACATAATGGTCTTGAGATTGCTCATCAACAAATCTCACTTTGTTCTCTTTCAGTGTGTGGGTGTATTTGAAGGTCTCCGCCAATGTGGTCTCGCGGTCTAATGACTTCGACTATAGAAATTACACTAAGATACAAAATTATTAGAATGCTTATTAATGATATGAAAAACATACAACATAACGAAGTTATTAACAATATTAAAGGAACTACATACTAGCCTGACCTTCGTCTTCATGAAGGTCGCCGAGCTTCTGGTATACTTTGGCGACCTCTCCGATGCCCTGTTCGCTTGATTGGTTAGACGCCGATGCCTGAACCTCGCATCATTCTCCCAATGAGCGAACAGACCCTTCTTTACCTCTGGTCGGAGCCAACACATCTGCTGGTCCTGGCCTTTGCAAACATCATCTAGCATTTTCTGGAGCCGCCTACCCATTCTATAGTCGAAGATCTTCCGAATGACCAGGTTGTGTTCAGCATCCCAAATGAAGTATAACTGCAACAAAGAAGTTTTAAATTCAGTTAAACAATATAGATAGAGGATATAAACTAGCAAAAAAGAATTAAAACAAAATAATGAAAGTAACTACCACCCATTTTTCAAACCAATGCTACCTAGTCTTAGTGGGGATCTTCGTGTAGTTAGGTTAAGGCATGTCATACATCAGTTTGATGACATTCGTCATCTCCTGAGTACATGTGTTCAGGTTCGGCAAAAACCTAACAATAACCCACAAACAAGAATCAACGTAAATCCACTAATTAAGAATCGGATTTTCAGGAAATCTCAGTAATAACAGGAATCATAATTAACAAAACTAGAAAACAACAACTAGCAGCATTCCAAATCAACCTAAATCCACAAAATAGGAATTAATTTTTTTAGGAAATCTCAACAACAACAGGAATCATAATCAACAAAACTAGAAAATAATAAACAAAAAATTTCTAAATCAACCTAAATCTACTAAACAGGAATCAATTTTTCAGAAAATCTCAGCAACAACAGGAACCATAATCAACAAAACTAGAAAATAATAAACAGAAAATTTTCAAATTAACCTAAATCCACTAAACAGGAATCAAATTTTCAGGAAATCTCAGCAACAACAGAAATCATAATAAAAAACAAGAAAACAATAAACAGGAAATACATGAGCATTGAACGTGATACTTACCCCATGCCGCCATTAGGCCAAATGCGCAACCGTGTGATGGTAGGTGGTGGAGGGGCATCAACTGTTGCATCACTGACATGGCTGGACTCTGACACTGTGGCATCCGTCGTTGGACTCGGCGTTGCCGTGGATGCGGGCTGCTGAACGATAGGAAGAAATGTCGTCGCTGTGGACGACGATACGTAGTTGGGGTTAGGGACCATGATGAACGGCTGTTCTGCTAAATCCGCAACCTGTGGTGTGACTAGGGTGGTCGGAGTAGAGGGAGAGGATCTAGAAGTGACAAACCCCAATTTGACGGTTTGTTTTGTATTAAATTTAGAGTGTCTTGATAATCTTTTGTCACATTTAGCCTATGAATTAGCATGGTTTTGTTATCTCTCCCCTATTCGTGCTTAAGTATAGAAATATGCTTTTTGAGCCTTATTTTGATGAATTCTAGTTTCTCTTTGATTCCATAAGATGCCTTGATGTGTTTGCTAGTAATCTCAGGTTGAAATAGGCTAGGCATGGATCAAAGGAAGCAAGGAAGGAAGCATACAAGTGGAGGGAAGCATAAAAAGCCAAAGAATTGATCCAGGCCATGCACGCGCAAGCGCACAAGGCGCTCGCGCGCATATTGCGAAACAGGACAAGGACGCGCACGCGTCCTGTGTGCTCACGCGCCAATGGTGGCACATAACCTCATTAATGTAACACGTGCCTGGCGATTTTGGAAGGTTTTCAGCAACCAACTTTGGCGCCAAAATGCATATAAGAGTCAAGGATTGAAGGGGATTGACATACATTCACACCCATAGACTAATTAGAGGAAGATTAGATAGATAGTTAGTTTTAGAAGTAGTTTCTAGAGAGAGAAGCTCTCACTTCTCTCTAGAATTAGGATTAGGTTTAGGTTAATCTCTTTTCTTAGATATAGATTTAATTCATGCTTTGATTCAATTTTCCTTTATCAATTCTTAATCTTCTCATCTCTCTCTCCAGTTATGTGCTTTCATAATTGTAATTCTTCATTTTGTTTTGGATAGATTGTTGTTCCTTAGTTTTCTTCCAATAATGCAATTTGAGGTAATTCATGATAGTTGTGATTTCCTTGCTTGTTGTTGTTAATTCTTTGCAATAATTGTAGTTATATTCTATTCTTGTTATCAATTTACTATGCTTTTCTTTCATGCCTCCCAAGTGTTTGATGAAATGCTTGGTAGGAATTTAGTGTAGCTTTTGTTCCTCTTGGCTTTGGTTGAGTAATTAGTGACTCTTGAGTTATCTAATCCTTTTGTTGATTGATAATTAGAAGTTGCTAATTGATTTGAATACCTCTAAAGCTAATCTTTCCTTTAGGAGTTGATTAGGACTTGAGGAATCAAATTGATTCATCCACTTGACTTTCCTCCATGGTTAGAGGTTGACTAAGTGGGAGCAATGGATAATTTGTTATCACAATTGAGGAAGATAACTAGGATAGGACTTCTAGTTCTCATATCTTGCCAAGAGCTTTATTAGTGTCAGGTTATTTTCCTTGCCATTTATATTTCTTGTCTAAAATCTTAAAAACCCCAAATATAACTCACAACCAATAACAAGACACTTTATTGTAAATCCTAGGGAGAACGACCCGAGGTTTAAATACTTCGGTTTATAGATTTTAGGGGTTTGTACTTGTGACAAACAAATTTTTGTACGAAAGGATTATTGCTTGGTTTAGAAACTATACTTTACAACGAGATTTCATTAGTGAAATTCTAAACCACCAAAAATCCATTCGTCAAGAAGTCCCGAGGGTACCGAAGGAAACCCTCCCTCTACCTCGACCATGGCTGCGACCACGACTGGCAGCCTGATCCGCAGCACCTCTTCCTATCATCATGTCTGCATATATCAAAATCAGCCGTAACACAGTAAATCAACATATTTCAGACAATGTCAAACAACTCCAGCAACAATATTTAGCAATTTAATTTAGTAATTGAAACACTTTTTAAAGTTGAAATTCAAAATTTAAATTCAAAATCAAAATAAGAAAAACCAATTCAACAATTAACAAAACTCAGCATATTTATAAACTCAAATTCAGCTATTTCCAAACACTTATAAAAACAGACAGCTCAATATAACTTATTTTCTCAATCATTTTTGGATCTATTAAAATGGACAGTTCAGCAATAATTTTTTTGATTTACAAAAGAATATTTTAGCCTAATATAGAGATTTCAATTAACTCAATATAGAGATTTCAATTAAAAAAATAAATAAAGACAAGATATAAAGATTTTAATTAACTCAATATAGAGACTTTAATTTAAAATAAAAGAAATATAGGCACAATATAAAAATTTCAATTAACAATATAGAGATTTCAATGTTACCTATTATTGCAGAGGCAGAATCTAATCAAAGAAGAGAAGCTGGGCAGCAGTGGTAATGGTGGCGATGATGAGTCGACACCAGAGAATGGAGGTTGGGGAGCAGTGGTGGTGGCTCTATGGTGCTCAGCGGCGGTTCGGAGAATGGAGAAAATGAAGAAGAAGAAGAATGAACGGGTCTCAGGGGTGAGTGGATTGATGGCGACGGAAAGGGGGCTGTGGTGGTTGTAGTGTAGGCAGCGGTGACGATTGGATTTTTGACGGTTTAGAATTTCTCAAATGAAATCTCGTTGTAAAGTATAGTTTCTAAACCAACAATAATCCTTTCATACAAAAGATTGTTTGTCACTAAAACAAACCCCTAAATTTATAAACCGAAGTATTGAAACCTCGGGTCGTTCTCCCTAGGAATTGTAATGAAGTGTTTTGTTATTAGTTGAGTTATTTTTGGGGTTTTGATAAGAGGCATGAAAGATAAATGGCAAGAAAGTAAACTAACAACTATAAAAGGCTCTTGGTAAGGTATGAAAATTAGAAGTTCTATCCTAGTTATCCTTCTCAATTGTGATGAGAATTGTTCATTGCTACCACTTAGTTAACCCTTGCTAATAAAGGAAAGTCAAGTGGATGAATTGACTTGAGCCACAAGTCCTAGCCAACTTCCAAGGAAAGACTAGCTTTAGTGCACTCCAAACCAATTAGCAATCTCTCCAATTATCAATCAACAAAGGAATTAGATAACTCAAGTGTCACTAATTCCTCTACCTAGGCCAAGAAGAACAAAATCTATACTATATCTAGAAGAGGCATTTCAACAAACACATGAAAGGCAATAAAAGTAAACAACATAAATTGCAAGAATTAAAGAGAGATCTAACTACAAAGGCAAGAGATCAACAATAGAAAAGCAAAGAAGAACAATTATTATGAATTACCTCTTATTGAATTGGAAGAAAATGGAAAGAACAATAGTAGATCTACAACAAAGTATAAGAACAACATAAAGGAAATTACAACAAAAGAGTAGAAGAAGAATGAATCTAACAACAAAGAATTGAAAGGTAGAAGTAGAAGAAAGCAAAGATTAAAACCTAGATCTAAGAACTAATCCTAATCCTAATCCTAATTCTAGAGAGAAGTGAGAGCTTCTCTCTCTAGAAACTACTTCTAACTACTAAACTATGCTAATGGTAACTAGATGCTAAAGTGCGAAAAAAAAATTGATTCCCCTTCAATCCTTGGCTTAAATAGCATCAGAAATGAGTTGGATTGGGCCCACAAGGCTTCTAAAATCGCTGGCCACATGTTGCTTTAAGTGAACTAGGTGGCAGCAACGGCGCGTGCGCGTACTTTGCGCGTGCGCGCCACTATACGTGTAGCAACTATGGCAAATCTTATATCGTTTCGAAGCCCCAGATGTTAGCTTTCTAACCCAACTGGAACCGCATCATCTGGACCTCTGTAGCTCAAGTTATGGTCAATTAAGTGCGAAGAGGTCAGGCTTGACAGCTTTTTGGTTCCATCATTTCTTCATGAGTTCTCCAACTTTACATGCTTTTTCTTCATTCCCTTGATCCAATCTTTGCCTCCTAAACCTTAAATCACTTAACAAACATATCAAGGCATCTAATGGAATCAAGGAGAATTAGATTTAGCTATTTTAAGTCCTAAAAAGCATGTTTTCATTCTTAAGCACAATTAAGGGAGAAGTTATAAAACCATGCTATTTCATCGAATAAATGTGGGTAAAAGGTTATAAAATCCCATAAATTAAGCACAAGATAAACCCTCAAAATGGGGTTTGTCAACCTCCCCACACTTAAACCAAGCATGTCCTCATGCTTAAACCAAGAATGAGACAAAGGGTATCAACATTTATTCCATGTAAATAAACTATATGCAACCTAAACTATATGCAACTATCTAAATGGATGCAACTAAATGCAGAATGGTTTTACCTACTTGGTTAAAAATGAATCCCTCCTCCAAGTCATACATGCACAAGTAGGGCCAGGATCATATAACGATTCATGAATCCTACCAATTCGAATATCAAAATGAAGTTCAAGTAGACTTGCAAGACGAAAGCTCATGAAAGCCGGGAACAAGGAATTGAGCATTGAACCCTCACCGAAAGTGTATTCACTCTAGTCGCTCAAGTGTATAGGGTTGATCATTGAATTCTCTTCTACTCATGCTTTCCAAGATTTGTTTTTCATCTAACAATCAACAATTATTCAATGCATACATACATTTATCATGAGGACTTATCTTTTGGTTGTAATGTGGCTAGGGTCAAAGTAAGGATATATATGGCCAAGTGAGCTTGAAATTTGAATCCTTGATTAACCTAAACTCTCACCTAACACATATAACAACCTATACAATTCTAACACAATACCTAGCTACTCATTTTTTTACTTTTTCACACACTCATGCATTCTCTTTAATTCACACTCCATTTGCATTGTTATTATTACTTTGCTTTGGGGCATTTTGTCCCCTTTTCATTGTTTTCTTTTTTTCTCTCTTTTTTTATATTTTTTTCTTTTGTTTTTCTCAATATTTTTTCTTTCTTTAAACTAAAATATATACAAGAACATCAATGCATATGGTTAAACATTTAGTGCATGAGTATGTACCCAATTCCCAAGATCTCAACAAAGATACAAAAATACACTTTTACCTCAACCAATATTCCCCAAAATTTTCCACACTTGAATGATACCCACTCTCACTAGCCTAAACTAATCAAGGATCTAAACAAAGACATTTATTATTTTTCACTTAGGGGTAGTGATGTGCTAAAATTACGAACAAAAGGGGATTAACATAGGCTCAAAATTGGCTAACAAAGGTGGATAAAAGGGTAAGGCCATTTGGGTAAGTGAGCTATTGAAATGAATGCCTCAATCATATAAATGCATTCATACACAAAATAATGAACATAAAGAATCAAATAAATCAAAGATTACAATCATAGAAAGAGAATAATACACATAAGAATGAAAATAGTAGTTATATGATGTAATCACACAACTAGGCTCAAAACTCACATGCTTGTGTGTTCTTAGCTCAAAAACCATGTTCCAAAATTAGTTCCTTCAAGCAAGTTCAACACAATTTTTTTAAAATTGGTAGGGTGCCCTAAAATAGTTTCTTGGAAAAGAAATCATCATTCTAACCAAGTAGTCCTAACAAGAAAAAAGTGGTAAAATAATAAGGCTCAAATCACATGGTGGCCAAATCATGTAATTCAAGAAGAGTTACAAGCTCGAAGGCAATTCTCATCACTTGGTATTTTTCAAAAGATAAGCATGAAAAACTCAAGACCAAGTAGCAAAATATAACCTCAATCATAGAATCCAACAAAGATTATCTAAGAACATTCATGCTAAAATAGCATTTAGGCAATAAGGAGGCAACAATGTGTAGTAAACAAAGTCAATAAGTCAACACTTATGATGAAAAGAGAGAAAATAAAATGGAAACTAAACTAAAGCTATCTAACAAACTATCTAACTAACTAACTAATTGACTAACTAAAATAAATGGTTATCCATGGTGTTTGGAAGTGTTGGATGAGGGGTAGAAGAAGGAAAGAAGAAAGGAGAAGGAAAGAAATGGAAAGAGGAGAAGAAAGGAAATGTGGTGTAGGAAGGGCATCCGCGCGTAAAAGAGCAGCATCGTTTCCTCAAAAATTAAAAAGAGCAGCAGCAGAGTAACAATCCATTTTTAACAATACAAAATCAATAATTTAATTTCAATCCACATTCAGAAATCAGTAAATCACTAAACAGAGCATAAAAGCATGACCCAAAGAAGTGAAAAGCCCTGTAAGCCTGTAAGCAGTGCCATTAACATTCCACGGAGAGCAGAGCGACGAACAGACTACTGCAAACAGGAGACGACGGCAACGAACAGACAATGAGCAGCTCCAATCCTCAACCAGACGACGTGCTGAGCTACAAGAGAGTGGCTGAGTTCTAGACAGGGGGAAGGAGGAGGCTGCGGAGGTGCTGACAACAACGGACGGCATTGAAGAACCCTAATTTTTTGTTAGAACTTAGAACCCTAATTTTTAAACTTTCAAACTTTGCTTTTCAATTCTGAATGTCACGAAGGGGGGTGTTGGGGGAAGGGGTGGGTGAGGGTGACGCTTTTACGCATTGATTTCTTCTATTTAAGCTCAAAACAA
>NC_029774.3:18286707-18295408 GCF_000817695.3 Arachis duranensis | reverse complement strand
TTTCATACTGGATCAAACTGTTTCATCGTCGGCTCCTAGTTGAACCGGTTCGACCGACCGGTCTGATTTTCGGAACATTGAATCTAACAATAACGGCAAAAGATTCGAATTAAAAAAAAGAATGAAAAAAAATCATCAATTAGGGACAAAGAGACGAGCAAGATACAAAGAGAAGGAAAGGCAACAAGGTCCATACTTCACCACTGTTATCGCCGGAAAAGGCTGTCTCCTTAACAAATGCTGCTATTGCTAGACCCGACAACCCAACAACAAGCACCGGCGGCGATGGCAACGGCCTCCAACAGCTTTGAGGGTGAGCTCCAACACTGCAATAAGGACACAATGAAGGCAGAGTTGTGGCAGAGCATCGCAAAAATAGTGGTTGCAACATCAGCGACGTAGAGAGGGGAATAGCTTGGCGGCGACCTCCTTTAGCCAAACGAAAACCACTGTAGGAGCACCTCTGTTGTCGCCATCTCATCCCTCCCTCCCTCCCTCGCTCCCCCCTCGCTCCCCCTCTCTCTCTCCTTCCCTTGGGTTCAACACCTCTACATCAATTTCTCGTCAACTCGCGACAGTATGCCTTCTCGTGCCTTCACCTTTTCCTTCCCTCTCTTCTTTCAATTTTTCTCCTTACTCTCAGTGGAAAATGAATTGTAAGAGTGTGGTGGATATAACTGGAATTGAATTGAAATGAATGATTAAAAACGTATTAGGACATAAAAAGCTATAGAGGAAGAGGATGAGACTTATCAAAGGTAAATTTGTCAAAATAATGATTTTAATTCTAAATAGAACATTAAAGACTATTTCGAATAAAAAAAAGTTTAAAATAATTTTAATTTTAACTTTAGACTTTATAGACTAAAACAATAGTTATCCCAATTATTTATAAGAAAATTCTATGGTGTCTAAAGACACTTTTTTATTTTACATATTGGGGAAGAGTTGGTGTATAACAAGGTTATGGACGTCCATGGTGCTTCACGCAGATGTGACAACTGCGATGAAGAAATCAGACGGACCGATTTCACCACGATAATCGAACAGTCCATTTTCGGGGCTGAGAGGGTACACAAATCGGACCGTCCGATTTATGCCCCCAGCCAGGTGTCACGCATGCAAGTGTCCCCCACCAAGTAAAGGCAACACTTTGCTGATTGATGAACACCCCTTCCCCATTCTCTTTCACTTTCAGCAATACAAAACTCTCTTCTCTTTCAACCCCACCACCAGCTTCTTCCATGGCCCTCCATTCATAAAGTTTTAAATTAAAAAAAATTGGACCACTCTTTAACAATTCCTAGAAGAAGAAGAACAATAAAAAATGTTAATCGTTCGGAGTTCCACATTGCTAATTATCTTGATCATCCAAACTATGTAAGTTTTTATTTTATTCTAGAAAATTTTATTTTAATTAAAATAATAATTATTATTATGTTAGAGATTAGTAATTTATTATGATGATAATGTTAGAAATTAGGGTAGTAATAGTGTTTGAATATTTTAATTTAATTAAAATAATTTTAAGAATTAGTAGTAATGTTAGATTATAATGCAAAAATTAGAGATTAGTGTAATAATATTATTTAGAAGGAAATATTATAGTACATTATGATAATATAATAAATTAATTATTGTTATTAATAAGATAATTAAAATAATGACAATAATAATAATAATACTGTTATTAAAAATGGAGATATGAACTGATACTGATGGTTTAATTATTTTTATTAGAATACGACACTAATAGATCAACGTGTGATAATAAATCATTTAATTAGTATTAATTATTAGTAATAAATAATTTTTTTTGTAGTAATAATATTTGTTTATGATTAAGCGTTCGTAGGATAGTAAAATAAATATTATGATTTAAAAATTATTAAATTAATTATTTTTGTTATAAGTATAACATAAATATTTAATAAAGGATTAATGATTGATTTATTGTTGTATGTATGTTGTTAGAACATAATTGAATAGTTACTTGAGTATTAGTATATAATATAATAGTTATTTATTTAATAGTTACTTTTATTGGTTGTGGTTGTGGATACCTTTTATTGGTTATTTGGTAATGAAAGTTTGATTTGATAAATTTAATTTGTTAATTAATTAATATTTTGCTTGTGTTTAGGGTTCTCGAATGTTGTAATGTGACCACTACATGCCGCCGGATCGGTACAATCTAATAGTGGAGGGGTATTTACGGGAAACCAGCTTTTATCATGTTTCACAGATTGGAGTTGTCCAATGTCAGTCGGCATTGGTTAATGCTCTGGTCGAGAGATGGCGCCCTGAGACGCACACGTTCCACTTTCCGGTTGGTGAGTGTGCCGTGACACTGGAGGATGTGGCGTTAATTCTTAGTCTTTCGACAAATGATTTGCCAGTTACGAGACCGACACTGAGCAATTATGAGGCTTTAGAGGCTGAATGCTTGGATCAGTTTGGTGTTGCACCTATGAAGGCAGACTGCAGGGGAAGTTTCATCAAGTTGGTTTGTTTTCGAGCATTGAAAGATCGATTAGTGTTGGTTGATGATATCCAGATTCAGAGGTACGTGAAGTGCCACATAATGTTATTGTTTGGACTGTTATGTTTGGAGATAAGTCTGCAGCAGGGGTGCACTGGAAGTTTCTGCCGTTACTCCGTAACTTTGCCGGGATCATACAGTTCAGTTGGGGATCGGCCTGCCTGGCACACCTGTATAGATCGTTGTGTAGAGCAACTCGTGTCGACTGTAAGGAGATTGATGGTCCGCTAACACTGTTGCTTGCCTGGGCTTGGATCCGTCTACCATTCATTGCGCCGATTCCAAGCAATTCTCGAATCTTTCCGATTGCAAATAGGTAACTTTAATTACTAAATGCTTTGAAATAGTGTATTTTAAATTGTATTCATAAATGTAAGTTAACGAATTGCTTGATGTCAAGTGGCATAACTGGGAACGTGAGAATCGGCCTTACAGATATCGTACCCTTGAGAACTATAGGAGAGATCTGGATGTTCTGCAAGAAGGACATGTTTGTTGTAATAAATAAGTAGTTCTTTTCATTTAGCCGTGTTATTATTCTGTGTGTAATCCTCGGTTACTTGCATAATGTGTGCAGTTTGTTTGGGAGCCTTATGCAATTGGAAGGACCGATCCGGACGTGATTCTTCCTGACATCCGTCAGCATTCTGCTATTTGGAGTGCCACAATTTTACTTATATCTTTTGAATGTATTGAGTGGCATGCATCTGATAGATTGAGGAGGCAATTTGGCTTGACTCAGGGCGTTCCTAATCAGGAGCGAGACCTAGGTGAAGCACACGGCGAAGTTCTGACAAGTTCAAAAAATCAAGATTGGTCTGGAACCCACTCATTCTGGGTTATGCATTGGATGAACCGGTATAGTCATGTTCTTGTCGAGCACACGGTGCCTTCACAGCATCAGGCAGATATCCACTTGCATTGGTACCGAGGTACATATGGTGACCACTTGCATCTGTCACAGATCGAACCACAAGAGAATCAGCACGGTGATCCTATGCATAATCAGGAGAACCAACAAGTACAATCACCGCCACCACCATCGCCACCGCAACCACCACCGCCCCCCTCACAAACACAGGCACAACAAGAGCTTGAGCAGTTCACTCCATACATTCCTGACACGTATTCTGCGGATTACTTGACTCCACCAGTATATCAGCAGTACTGGAGTGTCCCGCACCAAGAATAAGGTGAACAGGGTTCATTTAACCAGCTACTTGGTTTCATGGCTTCTGTGCCAGGTTACTCATATCCAGCTTACGGAGATATTCCCACCGACCAGATGGCCCAACCGAGTGGGATTGCTCCAGGTAGATTGTCATTGGATACGAGACCTCGACAGCTCACTTCCTCTGGTACTTCCGGAAGTAGACTTTCTGTTGACTCTAGTATGAGTGATGATGCCACGAGGGGTATCATACAGAGCGGAATTGATGGACATGTTCCGATGAATCTAATTCTAGAGAGCTACCAGCCAGTTGATGAGGACGATGATGACTTTCTGGTTGACCATCCAGATGGGGATGAGGTTGCGAATGAGGATGAGGATGGGGACGACGATGAGAACGAGGTGGATGGTGAGGATGATGATGATGGGGGTGATGGTCCGGATGATGGTTCAGCACCTACTGCAGGTAAAACAATTTGTTGGTTAGACTGGTTTGATTTGATTTGATTAGTCGGTTATGAAATTAGTTGTGTTGATAATATTTGATCACGGTATTTGATTATTGAGTTAGTTGGTCATTGATTATTTGACTTGATTATTGATTATTTGAGTTGATTAGTTGATTTGATTAGTTGGTTATCGAATGTTTTCATAGGTACAACCACTAGCAAAAAAGGAAAAGGATACAACCTTAGAGCTGACCCCCTCGTCGGAGCGCTAGTTGGTATACCCCATCCGCTTTTAAAAAGGTTGCAAAGAAATCCAAGAAATTAGTCAAAGATGTAAAATGGGTGATGAGAAAATGATGTTGGACTTACTTATGTATCTTCTCGTGGATGTATTTATATAGCATGTCTTGGACTTATTTATGTAGCATGTCTTGGACTTATTTATGGAACTGGTTCAATTTTGAAGAATGTTTGAGATTTGGAAATGGTTGAGAACAGGTTTGAGAAATATTTGGATGGGACCCGAATAGGGTGGCAAAGTCCGAGTTTTAGAGGAGATGCTGCCGAAATTTTATAAAATTGAAAGTTTCATTTGAAGTAAATATTTAAAAAGATTTGGTTTTAAACATGATATATTTTGAGATTGATTTATTTAAAAGAAGGAATTATGTCTTGAATTGGAATTGTTAATCACGTCATACAATAACGTCACATACAAAAGTCATACAATATATAAAATATTCAAAGTCATACACTAAATCGAGTGACTGATATGGCCGAAGCTCTATTGGGTGGTCGCACCCAGATTACTTGCACCACCACGTTGACGACATCTACTACGGCTGTGGCCCTTGATCCCGCATTGCTTACATCGCCTAGGACCACGCAACATCCGAGTGTCCATCTCATTAAAGAAACGGGTCATCCTTGGCCGACCTTTGGATACCCGTCTAAGGAATGGATTACCTACGAATCGGGGTCCATGATAAACAGGCCATGTTGTTGGATTCCCGAGTGGCCTAAACCTAGCCCTGTACACTCATCGAACCTGGTCCATCTTGTAGACATCATGTACATACAGTTGCCAATCCAGACGTTGGTTTGCACAACAAGCAAACACATGTCGACACGGAAGCCGGTCAACTTGGAACTCACCACAGTCACATCGTTGTTGACGGAGGTCCACTGCATACTCCACACCACTAGGACACACACACACTTTGAATACCTCATTCTGTCGGTCAAAGCAACTAACTTGGATGTTACCTACTGCCCGCTGATTTGCATGCAGTTTGGAGGTTACAAGCTCAGAGAACACATGTCCTGCATTAATTTGAGCCTCATCCTCAGCTCTTTTCTGGGTGAACAATTCATTAAGCCTGTAAAACGTTGCCTTAACAAGTGCAGTGACTGGAAGATTGCGAGCCCTTTTCAGTACCGAGTTGATGCATTCCACTAGATTGGTTGTCATATGACCCCATCGATATCCCCCCATCAAATGCTAAAGCATACTGCTCACGCGGAATTTGATCCAACCAGTTGGTATAAGCCTCACCCCGCTCACGTAAACACTGATAATGCGTCTCGTACTCGCAAACTGTTTGCGAGTAACCTGTCAATTAAAAAAGGACCCACCATAAAAAACGTTCATCATAATAACTGAGTTCAGGAGTAAATTTAATCGTAACTATCATACCGATGTTGACGATAAGCTTCTGTATATACAGAGCCTTGAATTTCCTCAGAAAGTTGGACTCTATATGTCTGATGTAGAACATGTGGAATGCTCTGGGAGGAGACCAAGCTCCGTTACTACGAGCAATAGCAGACCTAATAGAATCGTGCCGATCGGAGATAAGGTCCACACCGTCACGTGTCACAACATGCTGCCGCAAGTTACTCAGAAAAAAGTGACAAGCCTCAGATGTCTCTCCCTCAACTATCGCAAATGCAATCGGCACGATGTTGTTGTTGCCATCCTGTGAGAATGCAACCAACAAACAACCCTGTATTTTCCATACAAATGAGTTCTGTCTACCTGCACTATTGGCTTGCAATGTCTGAAGGCTCTAATACAAGGGTAATAACTCCAGAAGACTCGGTGTAGTACACGAATATTAGGAACCAAGTCATCTCCCTGATACGCAGGCATTGTTTCAAAATGAACAACTGCGGATGGCTCCTTGTGACACATGGCCTCAAACCATATCGGCAAGGCTTCATATGAAGCTTCCCACCCTCAGAAAATTGACTCCACTGCCTTCTGTTTTGCCAACCATGCTTTGTGATAACTAATGGTGTAGTTAAACTTTGACTGTACTTCCGCAATCACTGATTTCACCCTTATAAACGGGTCAACTTCTACCAATGGCTTTATTGCTTCTGCAACTGTGTTGGAATCCAGCTTCGAATGATCTTGAGAAATGGTGGCCCTAGTACAGGTGTGACTACCATTGTACCTCCTTATCTCCCAACAGAACTTTCTGGACATTTTGCTCACCCTGATCAGCCAATCACATCCTGCACCATACTGGGTGCATTTAGCATAGAATGTCGTCGGCTTTGACTCATGCACCAGATGATCTACACCTCTACAGATTGTATAATCTTTCATCGCCTTAATTACTGCCTCCCTAGAACTGAATTCCATTTCCACAGTAAATTCACCATCCGGCATAAGGGAAAGCTCTGCTGTAATCACATCACAAATTTTAGAGTTGTCAAAACTAATAATCTAATAAACTAATAAGCACAGAACAATGGAAAACATACTTGTCAAAACCGAACCGGTGATCGAACCGGTCAGATCACTGGTTTAACCGATTTACCCGGTCCTATGTAATTAAAAAATAAAGCAGAGTAAAAAATTTTCACTAACAATTCAACAATTTTCGTTTCCTTTTGCGGTCTCATCATGGGACCGGACCGGTCTAAGATTCGGTTTACCAGTTTGTTGGACGAACTGGCCGGTCCGGTCGAATCGGTTGAAACTGGTCGGTTTGGTCGAACCAGCCGATCCGGTCGAACCGGCCAGTCCGGTCCAAATGTCTGCTCCGGTCGAACCGCCATTCCAGTCTAATTTTATCAACACCGATGGAAAACACTACATTTCTCAGCCTACATGTTCACTTCATAATTAAACATTAAACAATTATTAATTACATGCTATATTTTGCCTATTTACCCTTGTCTTAACTATTTGTCCTAAACTCAAAACCCATGCACAAATCATACTTTCACAAATCTTAATTTAAATTAATGGCGCACCTGCATTTACATATTGAGGAAACTCCAGTGCATGCATGGCCTCCAAATCTAACGATCGCATGAAACTCGGCTCCACAAACGGCTGCTGATTTGCTAGTGCATTTGTCACATCCGCCACATCTGCCACCATAGCCTCGTCAGCTTGATTTTCGTCTACACCCGGATCAACGACCTCGTAGTTACTTTCGAACTCTTCTTCACTATCACTGTTGTAATCTTCCAATTCAATATCTCGGTCCACTGCAGATTGCTCAAACTTGATATCCAGTTCGATAAACGATATTCGCGACCGACTTTCAAGATATACTGAAAATATTTCTTGCATGCTCGCTTCGTCGGTCACGTATTTCATTTGAAATTGCACGAACCCACCAAAGACAGATATAAGATATCTGTACATAATACATGACACTCTCCTAGATATTGGAGAATCCATCTTCTCACAAATGACACCTTTTAATTCTTCAAATGACAGTGTGAATGGAATAATAATATCTAACAGATTTTTCACACACAAATTTTACTCCTTCTGATATTTGTAATAAAATTTGGCCATGATAATACACTTTTAATCTTACTCTATCATCCATGATAATAAAGAAGAAGAAGAAGAAGAATGAAATGAGCTGCTCAGATTGGGTGGGTACATATATATATATATATATATAACACTCAAATCGGACCATCCGACCGCATGCATGGCCATTCGAAATTTTTAGAACTAAAAAATCGGACGGTCTAATTACTAGACAGCCTGTCCAAAAATTTTTGAAACTCAGAAATCGCTGGGTCCGATTTGGGTGCTCTACAATTTTTTTGAATGCATCCCTCAAATCGGTAGGTCCGATTTCGTTGGGCCAAAAAAAACAACCATCCGCATACTACAAATCGCATGGTCCGACTTCCATACACGCAACATCATTACGCACAAACGGACGGTCCGATTTGTGCCCCTTACTCCTGCAAGAAATTGGACCGTCCAATTTTTCTCCGTCAACTAACCGTCGTCACACACTTGTTAAACACCTCTGAGCTCTATAAACAGACGTTACACCAAACCTTCCATCATATGCAAAAAATTAGCCGTCTAAAGAATTGGTGCCTAATTTACCTATAAACGATGAAAGAAGAAAATGTGGATCTTATTTTTTGTGTTTATAGTATATAATGTAAAAATTAGGTAGCCAACACCTTATTTATAAAGCATTTCTTTTTTTTTTTTCTCTAAAAAAAGCAGCTTATTTTGGAGTAACAAAAACAATCTAAACTTGT
>NC_029774.3:18283583-18286665 GCF_000817695.3 Arachis duranensis | reverse complement strand
GGCCAGCTGTCACCGTGCACCAATCAACATTCCACATCATCTTTCTGTCCTTTTCTTGGTATTTGAAATGCAATCTGGCATCTGATTTGGCACGCTTCATTATACCCATTACCATCTTGCCTCACAAGCCAACATACCTATTGAAATTCAAATCAATATTAAATTAGGATCAAATTTTCAAATTTGTTGCTTGTATTTTTTTTTTTTAAGATTTATTTATCATGTGTTTTGGAGGGTATATTTTATCAGTTTGTAATCTGACATAATTTCGTATTTAAGCATATTCTTAAACTGTATATTATAATATTCATTTAAATTTACACGAATAATAAAAGAATTTGAAACTGAAAATATATTTATTTATCTGCTTATTATCTCACTTCAGCTATATAAACCCCAACATACCAAGTGATCAATCAGGGTAGAACCTTTCATTCACTCATCACTCTCTCTTACTCCCTCTTTTGTTCTTTCTTCATTCTCATAAGATCCTTTTCTCCTGCTTATAGAGCACTTACTTTGTAATAATGTCTAAGGAGGTGTCGTTGTTTTTGGGATTGGTTATGGGGTTTGTGTTTGTTGGAGTGGCTTTTGCTGCTGCCACTGCCAAGTTTGAAGAACTCTTCCAACCAAGTTGGGCTTTAGACCATTTCATTCATGAAGGAGACCTTCTCAAACTCAAGCTTGATAACTATTCCGGTATTATTTATTCAATCTAATACCATTTCATATTTACAAAGAAAAAATAGTGTATGTAACGCTAAGATAATAATGTTTTTATAAAAATGTAAAATGGGTTGTTTATTTCAGGTGCTGGGTTTGTATCCAAAAGCAAGTATATGTTTGGGAAAGTTACCGTTCAACTTAAACTTGTTGAAGGTGATTCTGCCGGAACAGTTACTGCTTTCTATGTAAGTCAAAATTATATTAATTTTTTCTTGTTTATTAATAATAATCTTAATTTATATTGTTTATTTTCATGTACATAGATAGCATTTAAATGTATGTGCGGTTCAGTTCAATGCATCAGACATTTTCTTTATTGCACAAGATAATTTCTCGCTTCAGAATTATTGAAACACACGAAGAAAAATAGTAGTACCACACTCATTAGTGGCAGTTACCTACTACTCCATTTATCCCATCAATTACTTTGGTGTATGCATTTATCAACTTTGTCACTAAATTTTCAATCAAGTTAAAGAACCATAATATATCTTGAATTAAATTTAATAGGAGGGGCCCTCCCTTGTTTTTCATCACCTCGAATCAAACCTAATAATGCAATGGGAATCATGTTGAATTGACCTTGTTCTGTTTCAATTATTGTGGCATCTAATTTATGTATTTTTGTGTAGATGTCATCGGAGGGTCCAAATCACAACGAGTTTGATTTTGAGTTCCTGGGGAACACCACAGGGGAACCTTACTCTGTTCAAACAAATGTGTATGTGAATGGAGTGGGAAATAGAGAGCAAAGGCTAAACCTTTGGTTTGACCCTACTAAAGACTTTCATTCTTACTCTTTCTTTTGGAACCAACGTCAAGTTATGTAAGCACCCATTACCCTATCTTCTCTTAATTAATTAAAAGTAAATGGGTATTTTAATACATAATATTAAATATTAATGAATGAAAGTAAGAAGCTGTTTTTTTATTAATTAATTAATTAGTAATCATGAAAGACAAATGGGAATCTGCTTCCATGGAGTGATGGGTCTGAAAAGTTGTAAAAAAACTCAAAAAAATTTCATGCTTTTTTACCACTGGTGGTTGAGCCATCATATGCTTTGTGTCATTATGTCCCCATTGGGTTACACAAAAAACAAAGAGAATTCATAGGTTAATATATATATAGAAAAAAGTATCATCCATCCATCAATCATCATAATTCATATGACATCTATCCATGATCAAAATAAAAAGTAAGTTAATTTTTGTTGTAAAATGTTTCATATCTACTTATCATTTTTAATAATGAATTGTATGGTTCTAATAGTATCTAGGGGAAGACAATCATCAATAAAATGTAAATAAAAATTTAAAATTTAAAATTAAATTAATTACATGAATGAAATAAATAAAAGGCAAATATCTTTACTCTTTACCTAAAACAAAAGCATATAGAAAGAAAATGGAATCTTGGGTAAAATTTATCCCAGTACCTTCTAATGGTCCTTTTGCAGAAGTTGCACAGGTCTAATTTCGTCAAATAATTTCTGACATTTGTTTTGGACACACATTGACATTTTACATATTCCTTGGCCAATAATTCAATTTGACTTTAATAATTTCATTTCATATTGTAATATGTGTCAGATTTCTAGTGGATGAAACACCAATAAGGGTGCACACAAACATGGAACACAGGGGTATTCCATTTCCAAAGGATCAAGCAATGGGTGTATATAGCTCAATTTGGAACGCTGATGATTGGGCCACACAAGGTGGAAGAGTGAAAACTAATTGGAGCCATGCACCTTTCATTGCAACATATAAGGCCTTTGAGATCAGTGCTTGTGAGTGTCCAATAGTGTCATCAACATCAGTGGAAAATTTGAAGAGGTGTAGTAGTAATGAGAAGAAGTATTGGTGGGATGAGCCTAATTTGGGTGTGTTAAGTTTGCATCAAAGTCACCAACTTATGTGGGTTAGGGCCAAACACATGGTTTATGATTATTGTGCTGATACTGCTAGGTTCCCTGTTATGCCTGCTGAGTGTGTTCATCATAGTCACCACAAATTAGTGCTAAAAAATTAGTAAAAGGGTATTTTGGGAAATTTGCTCTTCTGGGTAATTTATGATGAAATGAAGTAGTAGGAACAAGTTGCCCCTCATGTTTCATATTGTAATATATATTGCAACAGCATAATGTATGTGAATTACTATTTACTTTTTCTCTTGTATAATAAAATCTGTGTAAAACTAATTAAGGAGTAAGGACATTAGAACAAATACAAATCATCTGGGGACAACATACTTACTTAATACGCATAAAAAGAATATGTATATAAAAATTAATTAAAAACCTACTAATTAAGGAATTTTTTTAAATTATCTTATTTTATATTATTTTTTATT
>NC_029774.3:18281010-18283561 GCF_000817695.3 Arachis duranensis | reverse complement strand
TTATATGATACTAATCTTTTCTCAGAAGTGGTAGTAAGTTAGACCCTAAAAATCATTGGATGTTGTATCTATCTAATTTAACTGAAAGCAAAAATTAATGTTTATATTTATAACCGTGTGTATCAAAGTGAGGAGCATAGATAGTTACCCTACAATGGGAACTTAATTAAACAAATATAGACATGACTACTTATTTGCTTCTAGAATCTAGCTATAGTACCATAAGCTCACGAGTTGGATAAATAGATATAGATCTATATTATTTGCCTTAGCTTGGGGGGGACCAATAAAACAACTTAAAAAACGTTTCATGAATGAAGTTGGGCGAATGGAGTCAGGCTTGTACTATTGTAGAAGCAAATAAATTTAAAAAAGAAAAAGAAATTGTTATTTCTGCAAAGACATGAAAGTAATATGCATTTATCACTTGTTTAATTAACCTACCCCACAATAACAATTTATCAATATATTTTCATTGCCTTGTGGGGTAAACTTGGGTATCATTGTAAGCGTTTTTTTTCTTCTTTGGTGGGGACTATATATCTTTACCTAAGGGCTCAACATTATGTCTTGCAGCACAAAAATACCTAATCACTTGAAATTCCTTCATGCCTCTTTTATCGCTTGTTTTGATACTTGCCTCAGATATATAATAATGCAAGAAGGAATCGGATGCTTGCATTGATATGATCAGCAAAAGAGGGAGAAAAAAAAGAAAAGGGGCTTGGAATTTTAAACACTCCATTTAATAAGCTAGCTTGTTTTCACCAATATAATATATAATTTGGATTTTAATTATTACTAAATATATGATCGGTTATTAATATATATCGGTATCGCTACATGACCAACTAATTTTTTAATCTAATTCTCTAAAATATTTTTTTTCTCTGTTTCTCTTTTTTTCTTTTTTTGATACCACATTGTTTCTTCTCATTCCGCTTCTCTTCTCATTTTCTCATTTCTCATTTCTTCTATTTTTCTCTTGTTGATTTTCTTTTCTTGTTTTTTTTTTCTTCTATCTCATTCCTAAATTCTTTTCTTTAATTTTTTCCGTTCATATCTTTCAAAATTTTTGTTTTGTTCAAATCTTCCATTAATGGAAATTTTCATTCAAACAAATCATTTTTGAAGTTGAATTGTACAATAATATAACACAAAAAATATAGAAATTCTAGTTAAAAATATGAAAATTATTTTAAAATGTGGAAATTTTTTAGTTAAATGATATAAAAAAATAACACAAAAAATATAAATTGAATAACATATAAATTACTTTGAATTTTACGGATTTTTTTAGTTGAATAACACAAAAGTTGGTAAACTTAATTACTAAAAATATATACTTCCTCACTTTTATATGTTTGTGTTGCTTCATTTAAAGCAATTTCCTTTTTTTATTAGGGCATCTAAACTAATCATGCAATTGTTGTGAATGTTTTGAGCTAGGCATATATACTAGTGGAATAATTTCTTTTTTCTTTAAGTAATTTCTATAGCCTGTCTTCATTTGTTCCTTCCGTCTTCAATGATTTCTCTTCATCTAGTTGAGCATAAAATAATCTTAGTAAAATAAACATTTAATTCCAAATTGAAACATTAAATAATGGTAAATTATATATGCCAAACTAATACACAACAACAATTTCGGCAGATAGTGGCAAAAATTTTGCGATAATTTTAAAAAAATCGTCGCAAAACGACAATCTTCAGCGCATGTAGCGGCAGTTAAAGGTCGGTGCTGCAATCAAGCTTACATTTAGCGACAGTTTTTCATAAACATCTAAAACGAATGCTAAAATTCATTAAAATTTAAAAAGCCAAAACAATTTTATATGTGCTTTAGCAACCGAACAATTGAGCGTAATATATAAAGCTAGAGTTTAGGGCTACACTATACCATAATTATACTGATACAAAAGGAGTATTTGCATATTGCGACACCATAAATATTATTAAAATTATTAATACCAGATATTTTTTTTTCTTTAGGCTTAATTGTTTTTATGATATTAATGATAATTTTAATTCATTTTACTTTTATTTATTATCAAAGACATAAATACATGGGCAATCTATCTAATTAAATAAATTCTGTGAATTGTTTACTTGAATATATAAAAGAGAAACCTCTTACGTATATGTGCAATTTCAATTTTATGTAAACCGTGGAAATTAACCACGGTTTCTAGTTTGTATGTAAATCGTTAGAGACTATAAGGTTTTATGGTTGGAAAAGGTTAGCCATAATCCGTGGCTACCTACCACGAATTATGAAGGAAAAAGTTAAGGCATAAACCGTGGTTGCTTCCTACGGTTTATGAAGAGGAGGACTTGAACGAAAACCCCCATAGGTTCCCATGGTTTACATGCAAAGTATAAATTATATGATCAAATTTTTTAAAAACCAAAATTTTTTATTTTTTATTCTTAAATTATATGATCAAATTTTTTTATTTAAATTTAAAAAATAAAATAAAGTCCGCCAATATCTAGTAAACAACGGATCTGTAAATTTATTATTTTTTTAATTTTTAAACTAAAAAAATAA
>NC_029774.3:18277563-18280329 GCF_000817695.3 Arachis duranensis | reverse complement strand
ATTTTTTTAATATTAGAAAACAATTTTATTTTTTTAGTTTAAAAAGTAAAAAAATAATAAATTTATAGATCTATTCTCTACTAGATATAGCTAGACTTTATTTTATTTTTTTAATTTAAATAAATAAAATTTGATCATATAATTTAAGAATAAAAAATAAAAAATTTTGGTTTTTAAAAAATTTGATCATATAATTTATATTTTGCATGTAAACCGTGGGAACCTATGGGAGTTCGTTCAAGTCCTTGTCTTCATAAACCATAGGAAGCAACCACGGTTTATGCCTTAGCTTTTTCCTTCATAATCCGTGGTAGGTAGCCACGAATTATGCCCAACCTTTTTTAACCATAAAATTTTGTAACCTCCTACGGTTTACATACAAACTAGAAACCGTAGTTAGCTCCCACGGTTTATATAAAATTGAAATTGCACATGTACATAAGAAATTTCTCTTTGTGTATTCAAGTAAACAATTCACAGAATTTATTTAATTAGGTTCATTGCCCGTACTTTTATATATATGATCTTTTAGAGAAAACCAAAATTGTATTTCCTAAACTTGTAAATTCTAATCTGATTATATAGTAGATTTTCAATAATTTCTAGTTTATAAGTTTATAACTATGAATAAAAATAGGTTTAATTAGGTCAGACTTTATTTTTGATAGACCAGATTTGTAATAAAGTTTACTGACATGGGTTATAAGCTATTTATTGAGTATTAAGTTTGACGTATTGACAAATTTAACCTAAAATTTGATAAATTAAAAAAAAATAATCAAGTAAAATCAAAGATATTAATATATTAAAAAATATATATTTAATTAAAGAATCAAATAGTCTAATGGATAAAAATATTTAAATAAAATAAATATATAATATAGGTTGAAACTCTCATTATTATATTTTTTAATATAGTAAAATATTAAAAAATTTAGGCTTTTAAAATAATTTGGATAGATTTAAATTTATTTTCTCTTAGGTTGTTTGATCTTTTTTTATTCTTATTTGTTACTATATTATCACATTAAAAAAGGTAATAATATTATAATAATTATACTCTACGATAACATTTGATTATTTGTTATATCCCAAAAATTTAAAATGATAAAAAATATATATAAATAATTATATTTTTAATATGTTTTTTTTAAATAAGAATTTTTTTTAGATTTACTTAAATTTTTAGATAGATCTTTTTTTTCTATTTATCTTATATTTTTTAATTTTCTTTTTTAAAAGATAACAAAGATCAAACTCTAATTTTTTATTATAAAAATCTTAATATCATGTCATAAAATATTATCTTTTTCAAAAACTTAAACCGAAAAGAAATTAAAAAGACACAATTCTAACAAGTTGTAAAGAGCTAAAAACGGACAATCCCTCCTTCATGACAAGGTTCCCAAGGTGGACTTAGTTACAAAATTATAAACTTCCCTAACTCAGCTCCTACACTATAAGTCTGAATTCTTCACAGACAAGTAGACAACCTTGTTCTTCCATTCGCCAATTCTCCTCAATTTTTTACTCAAAACCCGCATTATCATTATTTTAAACTTAGAGGGCCCCTCCAACGAATAATTTGAATATGGCCCATGCCATAACTTCTCTCCCTTTTCAAACTTAAGAAACCATCATCATCATCCTTTTGAGTCTCTCTATCCTCTCTCAAAGGCAAAATCTCCAATGTACAAGCAAGCACTAAGCTGTTATATACTCAATATACAACGAATTATTATGTATAGAAACATGCCAAACTTTATCGTTAATAGGTCAGATATGTATTATAATTATTCAGTTTGAATTTAACTTATGGTGTACTAGAAAATTGTTTAGATAGTTGAGTTTGATATATTCGAAAGCCTAATCTAATATGAAGTTTGTTAACAAATAAACAATTTAAATTAGGTTAAAAATTTAAATGACCCTAAAAACTAATAAAATAATAAAATTTATTATATTTATAAAAAGTCTTGATATATAGGTGATAAGTAATAGAGATTTTATATAAAAATTTGGTGTTCAAATCTCACTTAGAACATGTAAAAGTTATAAAAACATGGAACCTGGACAGCCTAGTACGATTTTCCAACCCTTCCTACACTAATTGCTCCAATCCATATGTTTCACATGTTTGATATCAAGTTGCATTATCTATACTATATTATTATTACATACCTATATAGAGGTCATCATGTTAAAGGGTATGCCTAGCTACCAATCAATTAATTAAGGATCACGATTAATATTTTGTCCCCATTACTACTTTCCAAGCTATGCTCAAAAGAAAGGATACGGACATGATAATGTTATATTAGTATATACAATTTTGTATAGTAAAGTTTTGAATTAAAAAAGATACACATATGTAAATGCAAATAATTAATCATTGTGCCTTTTTTTCTGTTTGTTCCCTTTAAAATTGATACAATCATATCATGTCATCATATTCCTTATAAAGTATGGTATTCTATTACTTAATTTAGTTATACAATAGTTTAATTATATTAGCAGCATACACTAAAACAATGTTACAGGATAATGATAGAACTATTACCAATTAATTTAATTATGCAATAATGCGCGCACACACGCACATATATGTGTGTATATATTAGGGATAATATATGTGTATGTAATGTACACACAAAAATTTAATATAATACTAACCAATTTGAGTATTAAAATATCTTTTAGATATACACAAGAGATAGTGAGACTGAGGAGAGATGTGGAAGCAAAGGCACGACAGACAGAGAAAGG
>NC_029774.3:18273333-18277534 GCF_000817695.3 Arachis duranensis | reverse complement strand
AACAAAAATGAAATTTTAAAAATAAATAGAAACAAAAATAAAATAATTCGTGTTTCATAAATTATTATATCTTAGTGTTTCAACTTAAAAAAAAATAACGAAGGCATAAGTATTTTATATGTCACTATATCCATAAAAAAATATGTATCCTAATACAGAATAATAAATACTAAACACAAACATATTTCACACACTATGAAGTATGAACCATGGGATTCATAATGGCTTTGGCACAAATGACCTCTAACGGTCCTACCCTAATTAACAAGAATGACTCCCTAAAGTCACATTATTATTATTGTTTTTTTTCCCACGATATTGTTCAATTCGATAGGATAATGATCTATCCGTCGTAAATCTGAGTTTCATTATTTAAAAGTTTGTCGTTAGCTAATGAATTGCTGCATGCATATAACGTTATTCGAACTCTCAATATTTATTTAAGCAGAGAATGAACTAACAATTCGACTAATTTAAGTTAATTTTATTATTGTTATTATTATTATTATCATTATTATTGTGGTTGTTGTGGTTTAATAATATATGAAGGAGCATTGTTTTCATCCGTTTGGTGTTGGGCTGTTGGCCATTCCATGCTCCTTCTGTCGGCAATGTCCATTAGGTCATATCTGCTTTGCCTATAGATAAAAGGCTCCTCTCAAAGTAAAGGAATAAGGATCATGAATTGGACTTATCAGAGAAAAGGAAGGAAACAAATTCTGATAATGAGTTACATGACAAAATAAAAAATGGGAAATATATGTTTTTTATGAATATTAATATTATTATATTTTGTATTAATATTCATTTTATTTTTCTTAAACTTTTTACAATAATAATCTTCCTTTCAACTCTCAATTCTTGGGAATATTTCTTTTGTTAAATCATTTAAACATCTAATTAGTACTTATTTTTAAACAATCAAGTAGTAGTAGTAGTAGTAGTAGTAGACTACTATTACTGAATTAATCAATTGAGAATTGATGTGAACACCAATCAAGTGACAACCACCACCGACATATTACATGAATGGACTTTGGGAATTCAATCAAGTCTAGAAAAGCAATTGAACATCAACATCCAGAAATTGACCATATGATAATAGGGATAGGGTTAATGTTTTGTTGGAATTAGAAAACCAAAGAACACAAAGTTTTAAAAGGGGTGGTGGCCATGAGAAGAGACCCAATGGAGTGATGATGAGTAATCAATTGACATGGACATTGGACCCCCACAATATTCATTCTCAATAATGCATCACCCAATCATCCAAAAAATATATATAATATTTGATTAGCACTATGCGTCCTAGCTAGGGATCAAATTATATATATTATTTTGCTAATTTTACAAATAATCATCTTAAAAATAAGAGAAATATGTTTTTTACTTTTAAATGGTACGAGAAATATGTATTTTATGAAACTTATAAAAGAGTCATATTTTTTGGGTATAATTATCAAAATTAGTTGTTTAAATTGATTTTTTTTTTCCAAATTTTATAAGCTTCATACCTATGCTAAAGATTGATAATGTACTCCTTAGCTTTTTCGAGTGGCCAGAGTGTACTAATCGATTGCGAAGTTTTATTCACGACGACAGTGCAAACGTGGACACTAAATTAAACAATTGAACTATAAAGTAACATCACCATCTTCATGTTAAATTGCTAATGAGTTATACCTAACAGTGGTGCTGAAATTATTAGAGATGTGTAACTGTGTAATAATGATTATGTGGCCGTGTAATGCGATGCCACTATATATATTTCGAGCTATTTTTTAGGGATGTTAATGTAAGAGTGGTTCTGGAAAACAACTTATAGTTTCTCTTACTTTACACTCTGGAAGTTTGTTTTTTAAATCTACATCTCATTTTTTTTCTTATGGCAGGATATAGAAAGTACATGAAATTAAGTTTTAATTAATTAATATTAATAATTTTTAAAATTAAAAATTTATGATTTACAATTTATAATTTGAGATAAATAGAATATTTTAAAAAAATCAATTGATATTTACTGAAAAAATTATTTTTCTAGTATTACTCGACAGGATAATATCTTTCTCCATTCCATTTCTACTTCCCGTGGAAAGAAATATAGCTCTAGAGAATTTTAAAAAGAATTGTTTAATTTAACAAAAATTATATTAATTCTAATATAATTAAGATAAAATAAATGTAATATTCTTTAACTATATCATATAATAAAAATAATTAAATGCCAAATTTTTTAAATATACGTAGTTTTGTGGGAATAGATTAAATAAGAAAGATTAAGGATAGATAAATTTGTAAGAAAATATTTCTATTATTGACAAGTAAGCAACACAAAAATTAAAGATGTGAAATGGTAGTGGAGAATAAATATTTAGACCTTTACTAATATCATAAGAGAATGAATGAGTTCTTTTAAAATGAACAAGAACTAAGTAGAATTTGTTGTCGAGTAACATCCAAATATTAATTTTATAAATATTTTTGTTTGAAGTTGATGAACAAAAGAGTAAACTACCAAAATGATACCCGAAAGTTCACATCGCTGATAAAATGAACTCCAACAAGCGCTAATGACAAATAAGCCACCGAAAGATTTAAAAATACGACAAAAAGAACTACATATATATTTTAAAAAATAACTCTAGAGATCAAAATTTGATGCAAACTTTTATAATCATCATTAGAAAAATAAGATATTTTCATTTTTAAAATTTGATAATTTTTTATCAAGTGAATTTTAAAAAAATTATTATGAATGACCACATTTTTTTGAGAAATAAAAAATTTAGAGATTAAATTTTGTTCCGAATTTTTGTGTGCATCTTTTAAATATTTATTCAAATGTTATCACAAAAATTTAGATCTAATGATGTATAAGTTGTTTGCTAAATATAAATTTTTTTTATTACTTAAAAAAATTATAATATTTATTGATTTTTTGTCATATTTTCAAATTATTTATGGGTTATTTTATTAATAACATATTTTAAGAACTTTTTTGTCAGCGGTTGAGTCTTTCGGATACTAAATTAGTAGTTAAATCATGAAAAAAATGAAAAACAATGAGAAGAATTAGAGAAGAGAGATCATCTCTAGAGTTTCAAAAACAAAAGAACAAAAAAAAAAAATCTCTAGTGAGGTAGGTTATGTTAAAACCCTTTTTATAGTCTCAAACCATTTTTAAAGGGGAGTATATTGTTCACTAGTTAGAATGTCATATTTAATATACTCCTTTTATTTAAAAGTTAGTTATTAAATAGAGTAACGGGCACAAGATATTTTTGAGTGTTTTTATTATTTTAAGTTTTTTTAATTAAAAATAAGAATAAAGTAGATCTCCATAATTTAAAGTAGTAGTTTCTGACAATGTTCTGAGTGTTTGTGACAAAGAAGTGTTTAGATAAAATAATATTTATGACATGTGACATTATTAAAAGGACATCAAATAAATTTAGTTTATTTTAATTAGATGACATTTTTTACATTTTAAATTCAATTAATTTATTTTTATCAATTTAGTTTCTACTAAAAAATTGTTTAGATTTATGAAATATGAAGAGAAAGAAAATATAAAGAAAGAAAAAAAAATTTGGTTGTTTAGATGAGAAGTAAAAACTAAATAAAAAAAAAAGTGAGATCCATATAAATTCTTTATGTCCAAAGATGAGATGAAAACTGAGAAAAAATGAAATAAAATTAGTAAAATTATTAATTTATTTTTTGTTATATAAAAAAAATTATTTAAAGATATTAATATAATTTTATTTTATTATAATTTTTTTTCTTTTTTTTCATATAAAAAAATGTATTCTATTTTTTTATTAATTTTCTTTTCAGTTAAACAACACGTAAAATTTTTTTCTCTATTTTTTTATTTTATTTTCATCATTTATTCAAACAACGTTTTAAAAGAAATCAGTTAGCTTTTTGGCCTTATGGTAGGAATTTTTAGAAATGTCGTTGGGAAACTAGTTCATTTATTAGTGTAACCCCGTTGGTTAAAGAACTCTTGGATTTTGTCGATGTGGTGGATTGTGTTATATGTATTTGTTTTTTAATGTTGGATTAATTTACTTCTCTTCCTTTTGGATACAAGATTTCAATCAATTACATCTTACATTCATCTAATGATCATTGATCAGAGAGAGTGAATTGATTAGGAATAAAATAAATATTAAAATAAATAAAAAATTAGTTAATT
>NC_029774.3:18266570-18273224 GCF_000817695.3 Arachis duranensis | reverse complement strand
TAAAAATATTTTTTAATAATTTTGGTGAAATATTTTTTACGGTATATTAAAATATGTAAGGAAAAAAATCTCTATATTAGTTTTGAGTTTGGATTTCTTCCAGATATTCAAGTAACAAGTAAATAGGGGTGACAATAGGGTGGGTCGAGGAGAATTTTTGTCCTATTTGATCTTGTTTTATTTTACAATAACTCTCATCAAACTTGTTTTTTTTTACTGGTAAGTAATAAAAATTTAAACCCTAATCCGCTCCTGCGAATATGCACTCTGCTTTTATCTGTCTTTATAATAATTAAAATCCAACCATTATATACGTAACATGAATTAAAATAAAAATTTAAATATAATAAATTATTATTAATTATTAATTATTTTATATATATTATATATACTGAGATAGGTTTAATCTAAATTTGATTCGGTCCCATTTCACTTAAGAATCTGTTCCGTTAAAATAAAGTTTGTCCCAGTACAAGAATAAATAATTATCCGTCTAATCGAATAAAAACGAAATAGAATACCCACGAATTCAAATAATGAAAAAAGTTTGGTAACAAAAAATTTTCAACCATAATTAGCCAAAATTTTTTATAATTTATTTTATTTATATAACTTAACAACAGTTTTATTTTTTATCTCACTCTACTATCAATTTACTTATCATATTCTTATCAACCCCATTTATTAATGACATTAATTATAATATCATATTCCTTGCATTCTTGTAATCAATACTTAATATTTTCTTTTATGATTTGATTTTTATAAGAATATAATAAAGACTAATAATAATTATAAAGAACGATAATGATAATTTGTATTAAATGAGTTAATTGTAATTGATTTTTTATTTTTGTTAAGTCATTTATCATCATTCAATGGAGATACAAAACTTGAAAGCTATCATAATATGATTTTGTTTCCGTTAATTCAATTATTTTTATTCAAAATTCACAACCCTAACACCATTGTAAGCACAATTAGAAATTTAGAATAGACCAAGAAATTTTACAAGGAGTCATCTTTATCATTGCAAATAGTATGTCAATTGAATTCGACTTTAATACAGTACTTATGGTAGAAGGTACTGATAAAGAATTTAATGAGGTATGGTAATAAACCAATTTTTGTGTGTGTGTGTTTTTATGTGTATTTATATTATATTGTACTACTATGTTCATACACATAACATTCATACGTTTATATACATAACATTCATAATTATATACAACTAACATCTAAAAATTAAATTCATGTTTATTAGATATTACAACCATACACGTATCATTTTTTAGTTATTGCATAAATAACTATTAAGTTAACATAAATGTTTTTAAATTTTATCATAATTAAATTTAAAAAATGTCAAATTCTTAAATTAATTTATTCAATTGATAAATTTACTCATAATATCCATAAATTTATCCACATAACATCTATAATTTCATATTAATAACATCTATAATTTATACTCATAATATTCATAATTTCATACCTATGATGTCTATAATTAATAAATTTTTATAATTAATATTATCAAATTTTAAACTATATGTCTTATTATATTCTTTAAATTATCTCATATGTGTACTAGTAAGTTGTGATTTTAATTATTTTAATATTTTTTTAATATTCGTATGTATGCTTATTTATTGATTTTAATATGACGAGTTAATAATTATTTTTAAAAAATTATTTTTAAATTTTTGTTTATATTTTATATTTTATTTTTTATTTTTTAATAGTTTATATATAAAATATAAGTTGTATAATAGAACTGTAGAAGTTGTTAAATTTTTTTAATTATTTAACTTTTATAATTTTTGCAGAAAATTGATGCATTTAATGGATAATAATGTGATTGAGAGATGTTAGGGATTTGATTTGAAAGAAACTGTAATTGATTTTGAAAAGAACATTAATGACTCTAAACATGCAGCAAAATGATATGTAATAAAGAGGATAAGTAATAAAGAGGTATATATCACTTACTTATCGAAAAAATAAAAATTTTTACATGACATTTCTATATTGTAATTAGTTTTTAGTTACCTAATATCACTCCAAATAACATTGTTATCTGTACGCGTAAAGTTGCAACAGTAATTAACGAAATAATGGCGATGATAACCGATGATTCCATAAAAAATCATTAATTCGTCGCAAACCTAAAAGTTTAGGTTAGTTAGACTAAATGCTGATGTCATCATGTCATCAATTTTATCCAGCCCTAAATTAGAACTTACTAAATACACTTAATATTGTAAGTTTGTAACCTTAGCCATTAAAATTGTTTCACATCAGAATTTTTAATTCATTTAACGAGATCTGTTTGAAGTATCATTATTATGACATAAAGTTTTCCTTTTCCAGCTTAATTAAGAAGGAAGAATTGTTTACTTTATCATAAAAGAGGTAATGATATAAAAATGTGACATGTACGTTGAGCGGCAAAATCCCCAAGATTATATCTAATTTATATCTCAACAATTAAAAAGATTATTTTTTACCTATTAGTTGATCTTTCTTATCTTTTTAATATTACCTTTTAAATATAAGTAAAAGACATCAAGCTCAAATAAAGAAGAAAAAAGAACAGAGAATTTCATAAAAAAAAAGAGTGATTCTCAAATCTAATTTTGGTAAAATAAACTTTTACTTTAATCACAGTATAAATTATCTACCTATTTATAACAAGGATAATGTGCTTGCTATCACAATATGAACCACACCATATGAACTAAGTAACAGTTTCGCCAAACTAATTAATAGTTTAAGCACTAATTAACTAGTTCTATCATGACCCTTGTTCATTAATTTTTTTTCTAACTCTAATGATTTGCTACCTTGTTAGTTAATATTCTTATAGTTCCTACTATAAAAAATGTTTAATTAATTCTGTTGTCATATTTGTTTAGATTTGTTCTTATAGTGCTTCATCACTATTACTTCCTTGTTTTGAATTGTTATAGTGTGTTTCACTCCTTTTCTTTTTTTTTTTTTTGCTAACTTTTTTTTTTTTTTTTTTTGCTAAGTTCGATAGTGACACTATTGCTGTTGTATGACTTCAGGTCTTTCACCATCAACTTTAATTGAGGCTCCAAGAAGAGAACATTTGGTAAAAATTTTGTCAACACATTAACCAATTGTACAGTTTTAAGAACATGATTTACCAGAACAATCTTCTTAGTGACACAATCTCTTACAAAATGGAGATCAATCTCAAAGTGCTTTGATATCGAATGTGAAATTGGATTCATTGTCAGTAGCATAGCACTTAAATTATCGCAATATATTGATGGAACTGTTGAGAGTTTAGCTTTGAGTTCAACCATAAAATTCTTAATCCAAATTAATTAGCTCAGCAACTAGGTCAACCATAGCTTTATACTCTGCCTCTGTGCTGGACCTGGCAACAATCCCTTGCTTCTTTGAACTCCATGAGATTAGATTACTTCCAAGAAAAACACAAACCCTCCCGTGGACTTTCTATCATCGGGATTACCTCCCCAATTCGAATCACTATAAGCTGCAATATTTTACACACTTATCTTATGTAAATGTAAACCAAAACTTGATGTGCTATTCACATATCTCAGCACTCTTTTCACCAATTTCTGGTGTTCATTTAAAGAGATTTGCATAAATTGTGAGACTTTTCTGATACAATATGCTAATTTTGGATGCGTGACTATAAGATACTGCAAGCTACCCATAATTGAACGGTAGAGTTTTGGATTATGGAACACCGAACTCCTAAAGGTAGAGAACTTGATTGAAGATGGTAGAAGTATGTGACATAGCCTGCAGTGTTCTATATCAGTCTTCTTGAGTAGATCTTTGACATATTTTTTTTGGGACAGTATAAGACCACTAGCATCAGTCTTGGTGACCTGAATCTCAAGAAAATAATACAGTTCTCCCATATCTTTTAATGCAAACTTGGCATTGAGCTATTGTATTACATGAGAAATTACTTCATCAAAATCACTTGTGATGATTATATCATTCACATACACCAAGACAATTAGGTGTGGGTTATTTTTGAACCTAATGAAGATCGAAATATCAGACTTTGTTGCCTAAATTTAAGATGTTGCAGGACTGTAGATAGTTTGGGATACCAAGCTCTTGATGCTTGTTTTAAACCATAGAGAGCCTTGGTGAGTTTACACACCAAGCTGCCATCGCCAACCTCATAACTCTTTGGTTGCTTCATGTATACATCTTTGACCAGATCACCATGTAAAAATGTATTGTTTACATCAAGCTGTCTAAATTTTTAACCCTTAGACAAAGCCACAGTAAACACAATTCGAATAGAGGTAGGTTTCACCACCAGACTATATGTTTCAGTAAAGTCAAAGTTTGGTCTTTGTGAGAATCTTTGAGCTACCAAATGAGCTTTCTATTTTTGAAAGCTGCCATTTGAATTGTATTTAATTCCGAAAACTCATCTGCTAGCTACTTCCTCTCTTCTTTGAGGTAGAGTTACTAATTTTCAGGTCTGATTTTGCATTGGAGCTCTGTATTCGACATCCATTGCTGCCTTCCATTTTGGATTAGCTAAAGCATCCTTCACTATTCTTGGTTCAATACTAAATGAGAAAACTCTTGACTTAGGAATTCCACTCTTGCTCTTTGTGATCATAGGATGAACGTTGAGTGAGTTTTGGGCTGCACTTGGCTGATCATCTTTTAAAGGGAGGACAATTTTCAGGTCTGAAATAGGAACCTAAATAGATATATTTGATGGAGCTGAAGGTAATGGAACGAGTGGGACAGAGACTTGTCTGTTGGCTTGAGTTGGGAGAAAAAAATTGAGTGATTTAGTTGCTAGAGGTGCTAAAGTGGTGTTGTTGGGAGTATTAATGGTTGGAGTTAATATGCTTGGTGAAATTGGGTGTCTTAAAAGTGTATTGTGGTATGCAGGTTGGAGGGTGATTCTTGTTAAGTTGAATTTTTGGGACAGAATGAGGGTTGTGATAATAAGGGGAGAATGAAGCTTGTGGTGTTGAGGGTGAAAAAAGTACACTAAAAAAAATTGTTACTCATCAAATACAACATTGCTACAGATTACCATCTTGTTTTGGACAATAAAATATTTGTAGTTTTTATAATTGTGCTCTAACCAAGAAATGCAGATGTTGCTACTATACAACCTTAAGTGTGGAAAACACAGACGGCCAAAAACCTTTAGACTATGTTTGGTTGCAAAGAAAGAAATAAAGAGAAAAGAAAGGAAAGGAAATAAATTGATTGGATTTTTATTTTCTTTAGATGTGTTTAGATGGAATGAAAATAAGAAGGAAAGAAATGTTATAAAAAGACAATTTTATCCTTATATTATAAAATATATTAAAAAAGTGAAGGGATAGTATTAAAAGTAGAAAGAAAAAAATTAATTTTTCTTCATTTTTTTCTAATGTTGAAGAGAAAAAAATTAGTGGATCCTACCAAATTTTCTCCATCATTTTTCTTTTTTCTCTAGTTTCTCTCCTCAATCAAACAATAAAAAACAATCATTTTCCTTCTCATTTTCTTTTTTCCATTTTCTTTTCTTCCATTTTTACTTCAAACAAATATAGCCTTAAAAATGCATAATCAAACTCTTTTCTTAAACAACTTCTCAAAAAGTGACTAATCCATCAAGATTGGAGTTGGTAACTTGTTTATTAAGTGCAATGCTATTATGAAGGCATCTCCCCAAATTTGATAGGCATTTCAACTCCTGCTAGCATTGCTAAATCGTCTTTTTTAATTATATGTCAGTACTTTTTTGTAGTATTTTTATTTTGCCGATGTTCATGTAACGGGAGAATTTATGTATAACACTTTGTATTGATAAAAAATTTGTACAATAAAAAAAAAAAGAGATCAAAGAGAAGTGATGGTCGACTATTTCATTTTTTATTAGTTATGAATTAGTTCTAATATTAATTCTAATATTTTTTCTTTTACTACGTTCTATTTTATTATAATTATCTATTAGCTTTATATATATATAGAAAATTCTATGGTGTTGACATAGGTTTTCAGCTTCTTATACTTATTACGTGTGTCAAGCTTTGAGATTAACTGGTGGAGGAGAAAAGTACTTGTAAAATGGATGAGTAAACGTGTCTCATTCCATGTGTGACAATTATTATGTTTAGTAAATTATTTAATTATTTTTTTAGGCTAGTTGGGGTTAGGGGTGTGCAAAAAAACTGGTTTTACTGAACTGAATTGAAACTGAACTGAAACTGTTTTAAATAAACCAGTTTTTTTAAATAAAAAAACTGAACTGAAACCATAGTTTTTATGAAAAACCAGTTTATTAAAAACCAGTTTTTATGGTTCAGTTTAGTTTTAAACCAAATTAAAACTGGTTTTATTTAAACTCCAAAATTAATTTTACATACTCTTTCTTTCTCTTTCTCCCTTCACTCTCTCTCTCCCCTTTCTCTCTCTCTTTCTCTCTCTCTCTCTCTTTCTCCCTCTCTCTCCTTTCCCCCTCTCCCTCTCCCTCTCCCTTCCTTCCCCTCTCTCTCCTCTCCCTCCTCTCTTTCTCCCACTCCTCTCTCTCTCTCTCACCCCCTTCCTCTTTCTCCCTCTCCCTCTTTTTCCTCTCTCTCTCTCTCTCTCTCTCTCTCTCTCCCTCTACCTCTCCTT
>NC_029774.3:18262698-18266269 GCF_000817695.3 Arachis duranensis | reverse complement strand
TCTTCGCTTTCTCTCTCTTTCCTTTTCTCCCCTCTCCCTCTCTCTCCCCCTCCCATCCCCCTTCTCTCTCTCTCTCTCCCTTCCCCTTCTCTCTCTCTCTTCCTCTTTTCCCTCTTTTCCCTTTTGTTTCTCTCCTCTCTGCCCTCTCTCCACCTCCCCTCTCTCATCCTCTTTCTCTCTCTCATTTTTCTCTTTTTTCTTTCTCTTTCCTATTCTTCTCTCTCTCCTTTTCTCTCTCTCTCTCTCATTCCCTTCTTTCTCTATCCTTTTCTCTCTCTTTTTCTCTTTCCTCTCTCTTCTTATTCTCTTTTTCTCCTTTTTTTCTCTCTTTTTTCTTTCTCTCTCATATCCTTTTCTTACTTTATATCCCTCTTCTCTTCCTCTTCCTCTCTTCTCCTCCTCCTCCTCTCTCTCTTAAGAGAAAGAGAAGAGGGATATAAAGTAAGAAAAGGATATGAGAGAGAAAGAAAAAAGAGAGAAAAAAAGAGATAAAGAGAATAAGAAGAAAGAGGAAGGAGAAAAGAGAGAGAAAAGGATAGAGAAAGAAGGGAATAGAAGGGAATGAGAGAGAGAGAAAAGGAGAGAGAAATAAGGGAAGGAGAGAGAGAAGAACAGGAAAGAGAAAGAAAAAAGAGAAAAATGAGAGAGAGAAAGAGGATGAGAGAGGGGAGGTGGAGAGAGGGCAGAGAGGAGAGAAACAAAAGGGGAAAGAGAGAGAAGAAGGAGAGAGAGAGAAGAAGAGAGAGGAGGAGGAGGAGGAGAGAGGAAGAGAGAGAAGAGAAAGGGAAAAAGAGCGCAAAGAAAGAGAGAAGAAGGAAGAGAGAGAGAAAGAGAGAGAGAGAGAAATGGGAGAGAGGGATAGGAGAGAGAGAAAAATGAGAGAAAGGGATAGAGAGGGAGAAAAGGAGAGCGAAAGAAAGGGGAGTGAAAGAAAGAGGGGCAGGGAAGAGAGAGAGAGAGGAGTGAGAGAGAGATGGAGATAGGGAGAGAGAGGGGAAGAGAGAGAAAAGGAAAAAGTGGAGAGAGAGAAAGGAAGACAAAGAGAGGGAGGGGGAGAAAGAAGGGGAGCGAGAGAGAAGAGGAAGAGAGAGGAGGGAGAGAGAGCAAAGAAGAGAAAGAGAGGAAGAGGGGGAGGAGAGAGAAAGAGAGAAAGGAGGGAGAGAATGAGAGAGGACGGAGAGAGAGGGAGAGAAAGAGAGAGAGAGGGGGAAGGAAAGGAGAGAGAGAGGAAGAGGGATATGGGAGAGAGAGAGAGAATGAGAGAAAGGGATAGAGAGGGAGAAAAGGGAGAGAGAAGAGGGAGAGAGGGAGAGAGAGAGAGAGAAAGACAAAGAGAGGGGAGGGGAGAAAGAGGGGAAGGGGAGAGAGAGGGAAAATGAAAATAGAGAGAAGGAATAGAGAGAAAGGAGGGGGAGAAAGGGAGAGAAGAAGATAGAGAAAGAAAGAGAGAAAGGAGAGAAAGGGAGAGGAGAAGAGAGAGAAAAAAGAGAGAAAGGAGAGAGAGGGGAGAAGGAGAGAGTGAGGGAAGAAGAGAGAGAGAGAGAGCAGAAAGGGGGAGGGAGAGAGAGAGAGGGAGGGAGAGAGAGAGGGAGGGAGGGAGAGAGAGAAAAAGAGAGGAGAGAGAGTGAGAGGGGAGAGAGAGAGGGAAAGAAAGAGGGAGAGTGTGAAAACTAGTTTTAGCCTATAAACCAATTTAAACTGGTTTTTTTAGTTAAAACCAGTTTTATTTTTATGAACTGGTTTAAACTGGTGCACTGTATTATAAACTGGTTTAGAACCAGTTCCATATGTGACAAAGCAGTTTGGTTCAGTTTTTAAACCATTTAAAATGGTTTAGTGTAGTTTCAGTTCAGTTTATAGAAAACTGAACCATGCACATCCCTAGTTGGGGTAATGAGTCCTTTCTGTGTAAGCTCCATATAATTTATTGTTTAAAAATATAAAATTAGGTGAAAAATAAAATTTGAGAAGTATAGTCTTTTATTTTTAAATAAAAAACGTATAAATGCTTACAAAACATTTTTATCTTATAGATTAATTGTTATGCAATAAATTTTTTTAACATAAAAATTTATATTAAAATATGAATTTGAAATACAAAATAAAAAATATTTAAGTTATAAAAATAATTATAAAATATTGTTATGCACTTCTCTTTTATTTAATGGAATAATAAAATAATAAAGATAGTTCCTAATAAATACCAATTAAATTCTTATTATACCAAAATTTAATTAATTATATTTAACTAATTCAAACTTTTTTTAGTATATTTATTTTAATAAAAACATATAAAATGATCATTAATTAGAGAGATGGCTAGTACAAGATAGTAGAGAGAGAAAAAATAAAAAAATAAAAAAATTTATAAATTGCTATACATTTTAATAATTTATGATGGTAGTTATGTTCATAAATTTATACATCCTTTAAAGAATTATGATGATAGTCAATTTTCATATAAATCTCTACATTTTGTAACGATTTATAATGATAGTCAATTTTTTTTAGCAGTTTATGTATAAAATTTGAAACATATTTATATCATGTAACAATTTATATAAAATAAGTACAGAATTAAAATGTAACTATTTTAAAAAAGTTATAATTAGATAAAATTAATCATTATTTATTTATTTATTTATGCAATTTATCCTTTAATTTATGTTGTTCTAAATAAAATTTTTTTAATGAAAATTTAAGAAGCCATTATTACTTAAGTAGATATACATAATTGAATATTTAAATTAGAGAATAAAAAATGTAATATGAGGCCTTAAATCATATTTATGCAATATTCATAGTAGAATATTTTCCATATTTAGTTAAACAATTATAGAAAAATAGAAAATTATACATTTTGTTATATGTAGAGAGGCAAGTGACGGACAAAATTTTCTTTTCGTCTTCGGTTATTGATTTACTATTCTTTTATTGGCTTTTTTAGGCCATTTTTACTATTTTCTGGAGCCCAATCTTTTTTTTAATTAAAATGTATAAAATAATTAGTCCATCAATTCATGCAGTCCACTAATTAATTTTTCTAACAGCGACATTAATAACTAATTAGACATATTTCTTAATACGAAAAACAAAAAAAAAAAAGACTCTTAATCCGTCAACGCCATCCCTATATATATATATTTGAAGAGAAAAGTTTCACTACTGAGACTCAAGCTCTACCGTTGGAACTTTATTCCATTTATTTTCTAAGGCATGCTATATTCCAACTCTAGTACCATTATATGATTCTAATAGGTAATTTAACCATCTTGAGCTCTAAGTCTCCCAATAAGTGCGTGCTTCCTTTTTCTTTGTGATAGCATCTCGTTAATTGGGTAGGAGAGCGGAAACGTATTTGTGCTTTTCTTAAGGGTACTAAAGGACCTTAGATGCTAAGAATAATGAAACACTTGAATATAATTAAGGGGATTCATTTCTGAGTGTGACGTTTACTCTCACGGTTACTCTAAGCACATCAAGGGTGTGTGCATTGTTTTTGTTAAACGTGAATCCGACACGACTATTTTACGGAATATATTTTATAAATTTAAATTCAACCCTAAATTAG
>NC_029774.3:18235602-18262615 GCF_000817695.3 Arachis duranensis | reverse complement strand
TATAAAAAATGAATTAAAATATAAAAACATAATTTAAATTTAATCTAAAATAACATGGGATAAAAATAAAAAATTCAAACCGGCAAAATATATTTCGGATCGAAGTCAAATTTTAAGTCAGGCCGGATCTTCCATATCCTTAAAAATGAAAATACATGAAATTATTTTTACGGGTTTTGGGACCTAAGCTACAAGAAGTTTTATATTCGACTTGTTTAATGTCTTTTTTTTTTGTCGTTACACTAGCTGCGGATCAATCCCGAGACCTCTAGCCATGCTGACACCAGTAACAAATAGACTAATTAAACCAATAAAAAAAACACAGGCTAATTGTTCATGAAGTTTTTGTTCTCAGTAAGCCATTGGTCCTATATAAATAAGTAAGTGATCCAAAAGCCCAAGCGCTCATATCCAAATCCAAAAATATTAAATTGATGATTCGACCCCAATATTAAAAGATAAAGAGAAAACCAACTTGGGTTGGTCGAGTTGTCAGCTCACTCGTCTGCTTAAGCGATTGTCGGAAGTTCGAATCTCGTCTTATGCATGCAGCAATTCATTGGCCAGCGACAGATCCTTAAATGGAGCTCAGATCCGCGACGGATTACTCCTTAACCTGTCGGGTTGAAAGATACCGTGGGCAACCAAAAAAGAAAAACAAGTACGAATGACCTACATGTAATGTTTTTAATACGACAGAAATTAGGACAAACGATGAAATCGAAAGTATAGTCCATATTTTCATATAATCTCTGCAATTTCTCAATTCTTTGTCAAACCAACAAAGTCGGTAAACAAAAACCAAGGTTAGCTGAAATTCCGTATACTTTGTTAGAGCCTAATTCTAAAGCAACTCCAAGTTTGTATCGAAATTTAACAGGCAAAAACAAATCTAAGACCGGCAAGAAAAAGAAGCGTTTGGCTAAACAGTATGCTATTTTTTTCTTTCTTATTCAAAATGTTAAAAATAAATTTTTTTAATAATTTTTAGTCAAAAATATTTTTTAAAGGGTTTTTATAATATATTTTTAAATACATATTAGTAAGATTAATAAATAAATTAATTTTATTAAGTACATAATAAAATTAGTTACTAAAATTGGTTGAATTTTTTTAATATTGCATGAAGATGAGTATTCTTCGATATTTTCTTACGTGTGAGTTACCCAATGGCAATGCGAGAAAACTTAATGTATCAGAACACTACAAAATGGCATCGCCATGCTGTTCGTGCTTAAAACTTTTTAATAAATTAAAATCAAAACGACAGTGCTGTTTTGTTTAAAAATAATTATTTAAAAGTTTTATATTTATAAAACGGCAATGTCATTTTGTGATCTTTTATTTTTTAAATAAAAAATAAAAAATGGAAGTAACATATTATATATTATACGAATTTTAAAGTTGGAATTAGTTAAAACAGGATTGACGCTGTGCAGTGAAAATAAAATGTCATTAACGTTTTGTGCTGGCCCTAATAAAAAATATTAAATCAACTATAAAAAAGAGTTTTAATGTTATGCTAAGAATATATTATAGAAAAAATAGAAGTGAGCAATACAAAGTTTTTTATTTTTAGATTTTGAGAGAGTTCTTTAATAATTTGCTCTCTATATGCCGAGTAAAAATATTTGTAGATAAATGTATTGAATGTATTAAATAGAAAGTTACATACTTATATTAGTTTAAAAATATATTATAATAGTCAGATTTTGCATGATATATATGAGGGTGTGAATTTTTTATGTGAAAATCTATGTGTTATTATTGTTCCTCTTTCGATCACATATGAAAGATTTAAGAGTGTATTTTCTCAAAGTGTAAATTATCAAGTGTTAAAGAGAGTGACAAATATTTTATACAGAGAACCTATGTTAATATTTAGTGATTTCATTTAATTTCAAATAATACATATGGCTTATGAAACTAGTATGCAAGTGTGTCACTCGATTTTTGGTATATCTCGACAGGGAGTCGAATTGAGCTTGTATCAAGATCTCAATTCAGGAAGCAAATACGACTCCTCTGAAAAAAGTGAGTTCAATCCGAAAATTACTTAGTAATAGTGTCGAAATGACTTGCGTCAAAATTACTAATGAAAAATTTATATGAACAAGGTAAAACAAATAAATGAACAGAGAAAAGTTTTGAATTGATAAACATAAAACTGAATCGTAAAGGAAATAGAATAAGGATAAAATGTAAAGAACCGAAAGAAAAATGAATCCAATACGAACAAAGAAAAATGAATTAAAAGTGATAAAATGTAAAGAACTGAAAGAAAAATGAATCAAATACAAACAAAGAAAAATGAATTAAAAGTTAATTTCTAACACTCACATACACTTGCATTCCATGTTTTTCCATTGCGTTCTGAGACTGGAAACTTTATGAGTTTATGTGATGATCTAGTGTCTTTGATTGAAGTTCCAGAACTCTTCTGAATTTCTACTATTTATAAACCATGAAGATTGACTTACCATAGAGCATGTTGTCCATTATCTTATTTTCTCCTTTTTCTCAGCATGACTTTGCTTTGACCATGAAGAATCTTGACCTCCAAATTTTGATACCAATGCCTTCCTTGGACTTTAAATCCGATGTTTTCTTCAACTTGCTCTTCAAATTTCGCAGCCATGTCCTCCACTTAACTTTAAAGGTCGAGAAGCAAGCTTTGAAGCTCAAGGACAGGCACCAACGATGACGGATTCAGAAAATTTTATCAGTGGGGGCAAAATATATATTGTATAATAATAACTTTTATAATTATACTATGGTATTATAAAATATAATTACTCCTCAAATTATTTAACTAACAAATTAAAATAATAAAATAATAATTTAAAATAATAAATAATTTAAAAGTTCATTATTCTAGGTTTTATATTTTGAAAAGATTGAATAATCTTTTATTCTTAATACAATCAAATGCCTTTCTTTCTATATATGTTACTAAACAATCATTTAAAAATTTATCTCCCATACGGTTGCAAGGCCGACTCTTTATGATGTTCATAGCAGAAAAAGTTCTTTCAACTGATGCAGTTGCTACAGGCAAAACTAAAACTAACTTCAAAAGAAGAAACACTAATGGATAAACAATATTTTTTCGAGTCTCAACCAATTTCTGAGAAAGAACACCAATTCTATTTAAGTTTGAGAATTGATCATCAGAAGGCACATCTAATATGAAGTTCTCAAGTTGACTAACAAATGCCAAAAATTGAGTAGAAGAAAATTCTAATGGATAGAATTGAGCTAACTGGATCAACTTCTCCATATCAAATGCAAGAAATGAGTGTCTTAGATTCAGACAAGCTATACAAAGAAGCAATTCAGTATTCACCTATGTAAAATAATTGTTGAGTTCTTGAAGTTGTCTATCAACTACTTGATAGAATATCTCAACTTGAAAATGATGCAAATTTGAGATCTTTTGAGCTTTGCGTCTTGATCTTTCTTGTGACACAAATATATCATCCATTTTTGGAACAGTAATATTATGTTTCTCACAAAACAATGAGACTTTGTCAAGTAAAAGAGATCAACCATCATCTCTTATAATTTGCGACCGTTGCTTAGACACTTTAACCAATACCATAGCATTTACAATGTCTTGATCATTCATTTGTAATGCTTGAGATAATTCATTAGTAACTCCCAAGATATTTTTCATCAAGTGAAAGTTGAAAATGAATTCAAAGGATTGAATGACATTCAATAAATGGCATGCTTCAACTCTTTGTTCTGAATTATTTCCATCTTCCTCAACATATTCAAGAACATTGACCACGGAAGAAAACAAAAAAATTAATCTAAGTATAATTCCATAGTGTGAACTCCATCTAGTGTCTCCAGCTCTTTTAAAAGCTATTTAATTTCTTGATTCAAACCACGTCTACTAGAAATTTTCTCACTTTATAATGCTTCAATTGTTTTAGTCATCTGACTATCACGAAGCATGTCTCTTTATTTATACGAAACTCCAACAAACATTGCACAAATCGGTTAACAAATTAAAAAGTAAAGCAATTTCAACTTATTTTTTTGCCACCGTTATAAGAGCTAACTGAAGTTGGTGGGCAAAACAATGTACATAGAAAGCATAAGAATTTTATTTCAATATCAAAGTTTTCAAACCATTAAATTCTCCTTGCATATTACTTGCACCATCATATCCTTGGCCACGTACTCTTGATAAACTTAAATTATATATTTTTAATAATGACTCTAATGCTAATTTTAGAGATAAAACATTAGTATTGGAAATATGAACAAGACCAAAAAAATGCTCCCTAACTTGCCCTTCTTTATTCACATATCTTAAACAAACTGACATTTGCTCCTTAACAGAAATGTCACAAGTTTCATCAACCAACTTTTGTCGTTTCACTTGCAGCAGCTCTTACAATATCTTTTTGAATTGAGGGAGCTCTTAGTTTAAGATTCCTACGAGCATTTCTGAAAGCACGATCAATCTTTTCATTATGTTGCGCAAGAAAGTTTAAAAGTTCCAAAAAATTTCCTTAATTAACAGAATTATCTGTCTCATCATTACTACGAAAGACCAATTCTTATCCCAAAAAAAATCTAATACAATCAATTATGGCTGTCAACAAGTGAATTTGATAATTCTTTTTAGCTTGCTCAGATTGTTTTTCAATAGAAGCACTAATGTGTTGTTTTGGCTTCATAAGTGTTTCAAATTTTCTCCAAACTTGATTATGAGCACTATCATGAATCCTAACATGAGTTTGTAATCTCTCCTTTTTTTCCAATTTGAAAAGTCATTGGTTACAAAAGCATCGCCACCTTCAGTCTCAGGTTTCATAAGATAACAACAAAGACAAAAAAAGCATCTTTTGAAGTACTATACTCTAACCAGTTGCCATAATCATCAAACTAATTAGGATTAAATCTTTGAAAAGAAGAACCACAAGCCGTTTGCGAAAAATCACGAGTCCTTGGTTCACAAGGACTTTTTTGTAAATATGCACATGTAACTTTGTCTTTGTCATTCGGATGATAATTTGAAATCTTTGGTCGTTGTCCTAGATCTGCTATGAAACTCTTTACTTCAAATTCTAGAAACCTCCTCTTATTAGAAGAGGTCGATGAATTATTTTGGGATCCAATCCTCTAATGATGAAGTTCTTTCGAAATATTCCTTCATTACTAATAGAATAAAATTATAAACCTAAATTAATTAATTAATAAAATAAATTCACAATTCTACACAAATTGAGAAGTCCAGTATAAAATTATAAATACAAAATTGATCAATTAATAAAATTAATTTTCATCAGGCAACAACTGCAAGCTAGCAACTAATAATATCCCAAATTCGTAATTCAAAATAACTCAATACAAAAAAATAATTAACAAACAAATTAATGAAACTAAAATATCAATTACATTAGAACAAATTCAATCACAAATTCACAATTCCTAAACCAACTATATCAAATTATCAATTATCAAACAATGAAGCAAATGAGCGAAAAATTGTATGAAGCAACTAAGTGAACTAACTATATGAACTATGTGCTAACTATTGATTATTATTCGGTCACATAAAAATATAATACTCCAACAGAACTTGAATCTCAATGAAGATAATGATTTGGTTAGTTGCTCATAATTTCTTGTTTCTACTTAACAAGAAAACCAACACAATACCACCTAAGACCTAACCAATGCCATGTTACACAAACCATTCCTTTATTCTGAATCCCCATTCGGCCATTCCTCACCCCCAAAAGCTTATTTATTTATAATGTACATATGCTATAATTAATTGGTTACAAATTTACAGGGTAGACTTGAGAATTATTTGGTATTTATCACTCTTGATAGGTTGATTTGGATTCCCAATTATGGACCAAGAGGCAAGAGTCCAAGACTGAACTCCAAGAGGACGACCGAGTAGCGGTGCGGCACCAGCGGCAATAGAGAAGAGGATTGTAGAATAAAAAAAGAAGAATCAAAAGTCCAGAAGAGATTGATGTTTGTTGAAGAAGAAGGCAGAACCGCAGAACCAAACGCAGAACTACCGAGTGCTAAAGGAAAGAAGGCAAAAGAGGAACGCAGCAGCAGAACCACACAAATCATAAGTAGTGACGCAGAAGAAGGTAGAACCTGAGAACCACCAGACGCGGTGTGGTGAAGATGCAAGGAGAAACCAACGGTGAACGGAGCCACGCGGGAGAATCACAGCGATACAAGGAGTAACCGACAGATTGACGGAGCCACACGGGAGAAATGTTGAACAGGGCAGCGAGTCAATGACGTTAGTGGCTGGGAGCTATTGATACTGCCAAACTGGCAGAGACGGAGATGCAGAGACGCGAAGTGGCGGGCTGACAGCAGTAATTGTGGAGTCTAGAGGTTGGAGGGTGGAGGCTAGAGTAGTTAGGGATTTTGGGAGAAAAGGAGAGGTAGAACAGTTAGGGATTTGGGGCTTTGGGCTGCGGGAAAAATTAATTATAGAGTGGGGACAATTATGGTATTTCACTAAGAACTACTCCTTATTTTTTGAAATTTCACTGGGGCAGTTGCCCCCACTGGCTTATGAATAAATTCGTCCCTGACCAAATTACCTTTCGACTTCGACGTACTTTGTACCATCTTCCACTTTAGTTTGTCTGTTTTCTCTTCTTGTAGTCGAAACTATTGCTTCCGTAGTCGAAACCATTTGCAGTCGAAATGCCCTTATGTCGAGAAAAACTTATTTTCTGTACCAACATCAAAGAATGCTTTCGACCTACCATCAAACTAGAGAACAAACCTCACTTGTCGAGTTACATGTTGAGTTCGAGGAAATTCAAGATGATGATTTTTCAAAACTCAACATAGACTAGATGGGTTATAATACTGAACTCGATGAAGAGTTTGAAGATAATTATGAAATTGTTGGTCCAATTAAAGATGTGGAAGAAGATGAAATATCGATTGAGGCTGATGTGACAGATGTTGTTAATGCACTAGCGGATCAACATCCATTTAGAGAGCCACTGTTTATGCACACTTTGAATCTTAATGCTATTATTATTATTATTATTATTATTATTATTATTATTATTATTATTATTATTAACAATAGAATAATATTTGGATTTCTTTTGTTTTATTATTGGTGTAGCCACATTGTTGTCGCAGACGTACGGTGAATTTGTCGTCAAAATGGAGTTTAATACTAGAGACGCTGTGATTGTGGCAGTTAAAAAGTATACCATTCGGAGAGGCATCGATTATAGGGTGTATGAATCAAAATCGGCGACATTTTATGCTAAATACATACAATACGGAACAAGTTGTGGTTGACTTATCAGAGTTTGTCTTATAAAAAGGCAGTATTGTTGGATGATAAGGAGATATAACGGTAGTCACACATGCACCAGATCTACCATCTCCCAATATCATGCCGAGCTAGACTCTAGTACAATTGCAGAAGCGATAAAGCCATTGGTTGAAACTGATCCGTCCTTAAATTAAAGGTAAAATCTGTCATTACTGAAGTGCAGTCGAAATTCAACTACACGATAAGTTATCGCAAAACATGGTTGGCCAAGCAAAGGCAATTGAGAAAATATTTGGTGGCTGGACAGTTTCTTATGAAGCTTTGCCCGCATGGTTTGAAGCAATGGTTGCCAAAAAAAAAAATTAGCAGCTATTAAGTACGAAATTGCATATGGCTACCAAGGGAATGAGTTAGTTGAAGATCTTCGGATACTGACGTGAGTCTTCTGGGCTTTCTATCCTTGTATTAAAGCATTCCGAAGTTGCAAGCAGCTGGTCTAGATTGATGGCAAATATTTGTATGGAAAGTATAAAAAGGACTCTTTTAGTTGCAGCATCACAAGATGACGACGGGAATATTGTGCTTCTTGACGGCATTGGTCCTATTGACGACATCTGTATCTAAGTCCACACAAGGAGCAATGCCAGAGGATCGTTCATGTCCTTGCAATCATACCTCGATACCCAACATAAGGATCAATACATGTGTGCAAGGCAAGCTAAACCCCAACTAAACTTATAAATCTGAGAAAATTCATGAAGCAACGGTAAATACTTCCAATGCACAATGATTCCAGACTTGTCACTAAACAATGTCATCCCAAATAGGCACATTATGTAACATTTCACATAAATTTTTCTACTTGCTCGATTAGTCAAATGTTGGCACCGCTTTAGCGTTGCCAGTTTGATTCCATTTCCTCTATGGTCGTTCGGGCCAGTTGTGCTGTGGTCAGTTGATTCAGTCACTAGCAAGCCGTGAGTTCGAAATTCGAAAATCATGTCGATATCTTCTAAGGTAATCGTGTACTCGCCGTGTGAAAGATGGAACATGTGCGTCTCAAGACGCCACATTTCAACCAATATGTCTATAGTCAGATTGTGAGACATGATCTTCCCAATCTGAGATATATAATAGAAACCCTCTCTTTGAGTTGTTTTTCCACCAGAACATCATATGAATCTATTTAGTGTAAGTGTCTTGTGTGTAAATTTCTTGAACCCTGAAAATAAAAGTAATAATTAACGATCAATAATTAGAACTTGTCAATAATTACTATTACCAAATTAATACTAAGTTTAGTAACAAATATAACTAATAATTACTAAATTACTATAGATCCAAATATTAATTTATAATTACCAACTGAATTATTAATTATTAACAACTACAGTAAACACAAATATTATTTACATATACAAAATGTTAAAAATATTATGAGATATGTTCGTCAGGGCGTCTGATATTATATTTTTCCATCTTTGTCTTTAATTTTACAATAAAAAAAAACATACGAATTGTTAATGATAATCATATCCTATTTACTGGTGATTAATCTTTTACAATCATTATTTAAAAACATATACTGTAAATTAATAATAAATAATTAAAATATTAATAAAAATTTTGTTTTATTGTTAAATATTTTAAATAAACAATAATCTATTAAAAATAATCCTAAACATTAATATTAATAATTCTAATTTTTTATTTTTAGAAACAAAACTAAAATTACTAAAAACATATGCCGACAATTATTAACATTAATTCTATTTTTAATAAATAATTAGGATACTACAACAAATTCGGTTTTATTATTAAATATTTAATATAAACGATAATTTATTAAAAATATACCGTAAGTATTAATATTAATAATTATTTTTTAAACACATTCAAAATAAAACTTAAATTAGTAAGAATATATGCTAACAATTAATAATATTAATGATTTTTTTAATAAATAAATGAAATATTAAAAAAATCCAATTTTATTATTAAATACCAATAATTCTGTTTTTCTTTTATTAAAAAATATATGCTAAGAATTAATCATATCAATTCTGTTATTTAAATAAATAATTAAAATACTAAAAAAATATTCAGTTTTATTATTACATATTTCAAACAAAACTAATCATTAATGATAATCAAGGCTAATATATTTTGATAAAATTTTCAAACCTAAACCACTAAGAAACATATACTAACAACTATTTTTTAAATAAATAAATCTGTTGTTAAAAAAATATTTTAAATAAAATTAAAATTACTAAAATATATACTAATAATTAATTAGTAATATATTCTATTAACAATTAACTAAGACTAACACTAGTACCACTACTACAACTACAAGAACAAAATTTTATTTTTTTAATTGCTTCTAATAAACTAATAAGTATTTTACTTATTTAGTATTAATCAATAATAAAATAATATTAAAAAAATTATAAGTTTCTTTATGTTGTTTTCAGCTTATAACAAATTAATAATAACAATAACTATTAACCCCAACAAATAAAGTAACTACATCTTATCTTGGTCATAGGAAGGTAGAATAGAAAGCTTCTTTTGTTCTCCCAACAACAACGTTTTTTTTCAACGGTGGGGTGAGAGGCAAAACTTTTAGAAGTGGCTTGTTGTTGTTGCTGAAGAGTTGAAAGGGATCGAAGAAGAAGAAATGAGGATGAGATTGTTTCTGTTGGCTAGGTTAAGCAAAGGATCGGAGAAGAGAAAGGTAAACCACGTGTCGTTCATGCAGAATAAAATGTTACTGAAGTTTTGCTCAAAACGTCGCCAATGTTTTACAATTAATGGTGGTGCCGTTTCCTGCGTGTCAGATGCTGCTCCCACAACGGCGTTAAACGCACCAGTGGACTCATTTTTTAGCCAATCTCATCTAATGGATCAATATTTTAAAAAAAATTATTAAAATTAATCAATATAAAATATATATTAAAATAAAAAATATATATTAAAAATAAGTTAAATTATACATATATTTATATATAAATATATTTAACTGATTTGATAGTTAATATTTTGTGTGCACATAGTATTTTGATAAATAAATAAATAAACTTATGAGTTAAACAAATGGTCTCTGTTGCATAGTGCTAGCAAACTATGCCTTAAAGGTCTCTTGTGCATTGAGCTGATCGATGGAATTTTTTAAGCTTCACTAAATTTCAGATCTCCAGTATCATCAAAACGTGCTTGTTACAAAAAGTGGATTTTAAGATGATGGTTAAATGGTTAATCAGCATGATAGATTGTGGTTGTACCTTGTAATGCATATTGTACGTTGCCTCTCTTCAACCATGAAAAAGAAAAGAAAAGAAAAATGCATTACGCTCATAACTCAACTCTAATACTTCTTCAGTGTGAAGATGAGTAGTGGGGAAAATGTACCAATGAACGAATAAGGATAGATAAACTGAGCATTACTCGTAATTTTTTAATAGGAGTATTCGAGTGCGGTTTGGATTGGTTTTGAGTAAAAAATTAAACCTATTTAAATACTAATTTTACTTGCAGGCGATTTGGATTGGATGATTTTTTTTTTAAAAAAATCCGATCTAATTCGATCCAATTTCAAATAGTTTGAATTGGTTTGAATTTACGATTTTATAAATTGAAAAAATTAAATATATATAACAAGTCTCAATAATATTTTAAAAAATCAACAATAATATAACAATAGAAATAAAATTATAAGTATGTTAAAATAAATAAATAAATAACATTTTGAATATAAAATATTTATTAAATAATAATAATAATACATGAATAATATTAAAATATATAACAAATTGAAAATATAATAATAAAATAATAATATTATAGTACATTGTGCGATTTGAATTAGATTAAATTGGTTATGTAAGATAGATTCCAAATCTGATCTGATACAGAAATTTATAAAAAATAGAATTCAATCAAATCCAAATTAATATAATTTTAATCTATTTTCGATTTGAATTAAATTAGATGAACAGTTTAATTTTAATCGGTTTGAATTTGAACCCACCTAATCTCCATGCATCTTGACATATATATGATTGCAACTTCCAAGAAAATGTACCAAAGCCTGATTGATTCCTCTTTCATTCCAACTTCTTTGTTTATTTTGTTTCTGTATGCGTACTTTCTTTCAACAAATGAGAAATTATCTTTGAAAGAGAAAAATATGCTCGAATAATGGTGGGTAATGGGAAATGATTTATTATCATGATAATCTAATGCAACCACAAAAAAAAAAGAATATATTCATAAAAATACTTGCAATAAAGAAGAAATTATCATTACATGCATGTTTAGTATAGTATTCAAACATTACAAAATAATTTATAAAAACGGGTTCCTTTTAATCTAACTGCAGCTATTTTCTTATCAGAAATAATCTTATTTGAATATTTAAATCTGACCTTACTCTTACCATACCATAGTTATAACAAATAGCAGAACACTTGAAGAAGACAATCCAATAAGTGTGGAACCTTCAAAGGCTTTATCGGAAGAAGAAGTTGGTGCAGGATTAGGAGAAACAGCATCATGTGGAACACTGGAAGGAGGAAGAGGAATAGGACTTGGAATAGGGTAGTGACTATGATCATTAAGAAATGGATAAAGTTCATATCTTACTCTACAACTCTCACTATAAACTCTAACTCCCTCTCTCTCTTTACCACACTGTGGAAGTTCAACATATGAAACTGATTCATTGAGACACTTCATGCAATCAACGGTGGACAGGTCCCTACTACACTGTGCCAAACCATATAATGTGTGAAACTCATCAAGTTCCGACATTCCCGAAGCATACATTTTTGTTTGCAACCCAGCTTCCTCACAAAGTTGGGTGAGAAACTCTTGAACTCTTTGGCCAAACACAGCATTCTTCGTCATGGCTTTACTGGAGGATGCTGTCCTCCAGCAGAACCATGATGAAGAAGTGTTTGTCGTGATTTGACCAAAGAAGTCTTCGTTTGAGTACCTTATGGTACAATTCTCGCGGAAGATGGTGGCGGCTTTGTTGTTGGGACAGGATGTGAGCATGTCGCCGGAAGCCCGGACGACACAGTTCCAGCAATCACGAAAGGAGAGGTCGCCCCGGCAGAAGGCGAGGCCGTGTATTCGGCTTTGGCCTTGGCCTTTAGAGGCCATGGCAAAGCCATTGGTTGGAGCTTCAGCTGTGAGGTAAATTAGAAGCTGTCTTAGGTTTTTGTCATAAGGGTCATTGGTGGTGTAGTTTTCAGAATCTAAACACAAATGTGTAAGGTCTTCTTCACCGGAGAATGAAACTGTGTGGTGGTTCAAGAGGCTTATTAAGGTTAAGAAAAGGAGTAGTGGGAAGAATTTGCACAAAGGCATTGTTTGCCTCTCTATCTATGTTTCTGGCTTTTCCTTAGCTTTTCAATTTGTATTGAATTTTGCAAAGCAGTGCATTGCAAATATATAGGCAAAGTTGGTTGGTTTTACTTTTACTTTCACTCTAATTCTTTTTTCTTGATACAGCACATGTATTTTTAGTTTGGGATACTTCTGTAAAAACGCATAAAATATTTTTTTTTTAATATTTGTGTGTCATATTATTATTAGATTTATTAATAAATCGATTATTTTTAAATTTTTTAATTAATCAAAATAAAATCGATTTTTTTATAACAATAATAAACTTAATTGTTATCAGATTCAATTAAACCAATCAATTTACATGACTCGTATTGGATCATAATTTTTTTTTTTGGTTTTTTCACTTCACAAACGACATCATTTTACAATTCTAATTGTATTTTTAAATTATTAGGAATTTAAATGTCCGTAAAACAAAAATTTAGAGATATATTTGTATAAAAAAAAATTTGAATATAAATAGGTTCAAATTGTATAAATCGATCGGATCAAATCGGATCTAATAATTATAATGCGAATATTAGATTTATTATTATTGCTATAATAAACCAATTTTATTCTAATTTATTAAAATATAACTTATTAATCAGTTTAATAAAAATAACCAATAATAACATGACATATATAAACGTCTTTAAAAAAAAGACACTTTTAATGTCTTTATTAAAGTGGTCTCCTTTTATTTTTGGTGTATACTTATTTTTAGCCTTTTGATAAGAATATCAATAAAAAGGAAATGTAACTTGTGCATGCAAATATGCCGCTACAGATTAGCAAGAAAGAAATATAATATATAAATTATTATTATTGTTGTTGATGTTGTTGTTATTGCAATTTTATTTTTAATATTTTATCATATAAATAAAATATTTTAGCTTGTTATAAATATATTTAATGTAAATTTTTTTATATATTTTATGATTATTAATGTAATAAATTGATTTATTATAAATGTTACACACAACTTAAAAGCCAATGCTAATGAGTTATAGTTTAAATAATATAGTCTCTTTTATATTCACTTAAGAGGTCACGGATTTGAGTTTTTCTATCTTTAGTAAAAAAAAAAATTTAAAAGCCAATAAATTATAACTGAAATGACATAATCTCGTCATACTCACATGAGTTCGCGGATTTGAGTCTTCTTATCTTTAGTAAAAAAAAATAACTTAAAATATAAAGCTTATAAAAGGAAAAAATATATTTTTATAAATAAAAAGAGAAAAGAGTATCATTTAGACGATATCTCATAAGAGAGAGAAGTGTCATTCTTCAAGAAATAATTACTTGTCTTGATAGTGAGTTGGATCTTCTAAAATGATGCAAAAGATACATTCAAAGTATATACGACTTTTGTCAACATTTGCATAGCTATATCATTGTAAGTTATTTTGGTCTTCATTTTCCTACCTTAATTACGAAGAGCAAGATGATTTAAGAAGAAATCAATTATTCAGCCGGCAATACACTGAAATCGTTGACAAAATTTTCTTTGGTTTTTCTTATCGCTTTTTGTATTGTCAGGGTAACAAAAAGAAATCTTGCAGTTATATATCTAATATTCTAATTCTATTTTATTTTCATGGAGTTAGAATCTCCACAACTTAAAAAAAAAACCTCAACAGTTAGTAAAATTTATTATTTTCTATTTGTATTTTAGTCATTAGTTCTATTTTTTATTTTAATAATTTAATAATATATTTTTAGCTCACACTTTTAAATATTAGTAACTAATTATTAACCAAAAATAATAAATTTTATTAACCTTCCAACATTTTTTAAAGAAAAATCATCTCCTCAATTATATGACCTTTTGCATCTTATCATATAATTATTGATAAGAACCGGCACTTTGTTATATGCAACAGTCACTAATAATCTTGCCATGCATAAAAAGGCTTCTTTAAAGAGAATGTCTTTGCCCCTTAATCATATAACTAGCCACTATCAATTCTTCAAGTTCAAAGAGGGACACTACTTTTTATTCCTCATGTGAAGTGTGAATGCTACACAAATCAGTTTCAAGTTCCTCATGCCTCCTGTCACTATTTGTGCTATAATGATCCAACTGTGCGTTTGTTAGGCAGTTCTTATTTCTTGGAATATTTTTAAAATTATGTAATTTAAAGAAGGAGAATTCTCTCGTGCCTTTAAAATTTATGTCGAAATTTCTTAAAGATGACTAATCTACAGTATTGGGGTATACGTTTTGAGGTGGGATCTATTTCTTTATATTTGAGTTAGATAAGTGAATAATAACCACTGTAAAAAATACCTTAAAAGAAATTGAAATAAGTCATGCCATAAATAAAAATTTCCAATTTTAAATTTCTTGTAAGAATTGGGATTGTAAGATTCATGTTCATGACATGCATGTCATAGTAGGAAGTATCAGCCTTTGGCCCTTTCACTTACCTGTGCTGACCCTAGTAACATTCAAATAGAGCAAGGACTTACAAACATGAAATATCATCAGTTGCTTTGCCAACTAGCAATCATTGAATGCCAGAGGTTGTTGGATATAAATTTAGGTGACTATTTACATAAAAAAAAGTTTAAGTAGTCTTTTTATTTAAAGTTTATTAGATGATTTGATATATTAACATAACGCGTATTTTCAAATCGAGAAATGACTAAATCAGTACTCGAAAAATTCAAACGCTGATATTTTGGTACCTTACTATTGTTATTAACAAAATGGTCCTTAAAAGATTTTAAAATTTGCCAAGCGTATCCACGAGTTCACCGGAGCACATTTCCGGCAAGCACAGTGCTGATATGGCCACTGCGTTTTGATGACATGGCAAATACCCCCATCCCAAACCCAAATTCTTCTCCTTCTCCTTCCCTCTCCCCAACGCACTCCCCCTTTCCCCTTCCTGAATGCATTCTCCCCCCTCCCAAACCCTAATCCTTCCCTCCCCCTCTCTAACCTTAATTCCCCATCTCCAACGCACTTCCCCCTTCCTCAGTCCAAAATCCCCCTTTCTGAACCCTAATCCCCTTCCCTTGCCTCTTTGAATTCTAATCCCTTTCCCAACACAGTGTCTCACACTCTCAACTCACTCTTCCCCAAAATGGCAGTAGAGCTCAACCTTCTCAGTTGTACAGAGCCAGTGTCATCGACACCGCACTGTCGCCATCTCGTCGTCGGGTCTTCTGCGTCCGCCAGTGTCTCCTTCGTAGCATTGTGTTGTCTGCACGCCTTCACCGCTGTCACCTTCACTACTTGTATCTACTTGCTGCTAGCTCCCAGTCGTAGCCATGCCTCCTCTATCTGGGTTCCATCTTGGCTCTATCGTATCCTGCCCCCTCTGTGTCTGGTGTTCGTCTTCTATTCTTTCTTTGGTGGTGTCTGTATTAAGTTTTATTTTATTTTATTTTATTTTGATTATTGTATATGAATTTGTTTGTTTTTTCTGAGTTTTATTGTGATTAATCTTTTTGAATGATAATTTAACCTAAAAATTTGGGACAATTCATGATTTGGGGCAACTTTGTTGATGTTGAGGTTGTTGTTGCTATAAATGGTGGTGTTGAGGGAGGGAGAAAGAAGTGTGCGTTGAGGAAGGGGGAGTGGTGGAGAGAGAGAGTGGTGGAGGTTGTTGTTGTTGTTGATGTTAAAGTTGTTGTTGCTGTGAATGGTGGTGTTGAGGGAGGAAGGGAAAATATATGTTGGGGAGGGGCTTGTGATGCGGCGGGGACTGCGATTAGGGAGAAGTGTGCGTTGGGGATAGGGGCTGCGACAGGGAGAGAGAGGGAAGGGGAAGGAGTGTGCGTTGGGGAGGAAACTTTTAGGGTAGTTTGCCAAGTCATCAAAACACGGTGGCCACATCAGCACTGTGCTTGCCGGAAATGTGCTCCGGTGCACTCGTAGGTACGCTTGTCAAATTTTAAAACCTTTTAAGGACCATTTTGTCAACAACAATAGTGAGATACTAAAATGTCAGCGTTTGAATCTTTCGGGTACTGATTTGGTCATTACCTCTTTCAAAGATGAAACTTTGTGTATAGAAAGGGGACAATGACCCCCTAACTTATAATTTTTGTATAGAAAATTCATTATCTTACGATTTAAATTTTCGCTAGTTTTTTTTTCCCTCTCAACTTAGAATTTCATATTGGTCCCTCCAATTTAAAGCTCTAACTTCCTATGTATTTTTCATATTAATTATCATCTTACATGAAGACTATTCTAACCATCTTAGAATTGAAAATATTTGCTACTTCATAAAAAATCACAATGTCACTCTCTAGCTTTTCCGAACCTCTTCCTATATGCTTGTTCTGTTGAATAGTATTAATGTAATTTTGTTGCAAGTTTAAGCATAGTTAATAACAAGAACAAGCAGAAAGTGAAAGCAGGGCCACACAGATTTTGAAGTACAACAAACTTTATAGGTAAATCTCTATCCTATTGAGTTGTAACCTTAGAGAATATTAAGAGTAAAATTAAAATATTCTCATCAATTACAAAAATGTTTTACAGCCGACCAACTTCTTGCAAGAAATGTCATAATGTGTCCATGGATATGGTCCAGAAGCAAATTTTGATTCTGCAAGAATTACGGATGGCAAAGCAAAACTACCTAAATTTTTAACTCTCAGTTATCTCTAAATAATAGTAGTAGTATATCTACACATATATCATAATAGAATTACAGAAATCACATCGAGCTTTCTTCCATATTTGTTGTATTAGTGTGTGAGTTATGTCTGTGTCTCTATATATATATTTATCAGTGCATATAAATCAATTCTTCATCTTTGCATTCTCTGACTTCAATTTCCATCTGGTCACCACCACTTGATGGCAATACATCACAGCAGTGCCTCCTTGGAGCCTTCAACTGAAATACAAAACAGAATTTAATCAAGACTCTGTTTCAAATTTCAATACACGATTCGATATCTTTGTTACCTGTTTGATGCCAAGATCAAGCTTATCGGAGACCACTTTGATCCATTCCAACCTCATCAGTGACGATGCGTCGCTCGAGCAATTTCTGAAAGATCTCTTGTAACTGCTTATGATGCCATCTTTTCCGGAAGAAACACTATCAAGAAAGAAAATGGTTGGCCTTTTACATGGATCATGGTGAGGCTCTACAGTGTTGAAAGTAAATGACTTGGCCAACAAGTTTCCCTTTCTCCACTGCTTGAATGTTTCTTGAACCTTGATAACTTCTCTCAATGGCATATGGTTAGGGAAAACCTGAACTGTGTAGCCCCAAGACATGGAAATCGTCCACGAAAACCTGCTGTTATAGCAGACTGTTTGTTGCAGCATCCTCTGAGAATCAACATTCACTGCTCCAAAGAAATGTCTCAAAGCTTGTGTAGTTGTCATGTTTGGAAAGATTGGATCAGTGTATTCTGGATGATGCAAGGACAACAATGGAGACACTGGATGTGCAGCCAATAAGCCAAAGGTATTTCCGCGCAAATCCACCTTATCCAATTTCAGATATTATCAAGACCAAGAAATCGCATAACAACAACAGTAACAAAATCTTATCCTACTAAATAGTCGAGTTAATGAATCATTCAATTAAGGCCTCAACATTTTAAATTAAGTGAAAACTCAGATACTAAATTATCATCTAACAATTTTTTACTATCAACTTCGTGGACGCGAGTTTTCACCTCAAAACTATGACAAACCAAGGACCCAGTAACAAATAACAAAACTTTTTCCACTTCAGCGAATTCTCTTCTCAAATCAAACATGCAAATTTTTCCTTTTTTTTTGTTTTTATTTTCCTTCTAGCAATGAGTAATTTAAAGATTAAGAGCATTATATGTTGCATTTAAATAGTGTCTCTTATAACATAGAAAAACAAGTTAGTGGATACAAATACTCATTGGAGATAGAGGTGTCGGAGACAAATTTTCTGAATTTTTTATACTTCCTAGGGAAACAGAAAACATCCAAAGACTGCCTTATATCAAGAAAATTATCTGCATTTTGATGCTAGATTTAAGAACTGAATAAATAATTAATATGAAGTATTTGTTACCTGGTGAAAACCTGGTTCATGTGTTAATCCAACACCAAGTTCAGCTAAGCAAGAATACACCCTGCCATCACTACCATAGAGAAAATGGTACCTTTGAATACAAGAATCAAAAACCTTGGCTAAAACCTTTGCAAGGGAAGAACTGATAGCAAAACCAGCGCCGCCAAAAGCCATTCCAAAACCAAACAACCTATTCTGCTCATAAACCTCAGAGTGCGAACCAACATAGTACCATAGCTCATGATCATACTTGGAAAGTGTCTTCACCACATTCTCCGGGAAGAAGACGGTGTCGTCGTCTCCGAACACATACCACCTCACGTTTGAATGGTTCAAGGCCACTGTTTCGGCAACTACACGTGCCACACGTATGGCTGACCTCAGGCCACCGTGGCACGTGTAGCGAAACCCGGAAGTGTCTTGGGAGACACAGAGAGGAGGGAGGGAATTCTTATCATCCCTACCTTGCTTCTCTTCATCTGGTAGTGTATCCAAGAACACACAACCCTTCATTGAATTGTTTGGTTTCCACCACAATTTAACAAACTCTTTTCTCTTAGGCCATGATCCTTTGCTTGATGCAATCCCAAACACAACATGATCAAGAGTTGTTTGTGTTGGTGTTGACACGTATTTTGATGAAGAATGAAATTGTACTAGCTTTGATGTTCCCAAGAACAACACTGATACAAGAACATATATGCCACAAAATGAAGTAGTGACTAGAATGAAATTAATCAGAGACTGAACCTTGGTAGGTTTGTGAAAAAACTGCATCTTTAACAAAAACAAAATTTGCAACACCCTGTCATGAAACAAGGCTAATGTGTGTCAATTTGTGAGAGTAAAGGTTTTTTGGTGACTCCAAAGGTTTGAAGACAAAGATGGAAGCTAAATATATATATAATTACAAAAGAAATCAAAGTGAAAATAACCGCAATTCACGGCTAAATAAGTTGTGGGGGGGTTTTGAAATTACAGTTTGAGGCAATGTATACCAAAAATCGGTCGTGTTTAAATACGAAATATATATTGAAAATAAATTAAAATATATATATAGGTATATATAAATACATAATAATTATTTTGATGATTGATTTTTGGTATGTAAATATTATTTTTGGGTAACAAATTAGGTAATGTTAGAGAAAAGATTTATGTCCTTTCCAATAAGAATTGCACGATTGGATGGTGGTGATGGTCACCAGATTCAAGTCAAGTTAATTAGTTGAATAAGTATGTGCGTTGACTAATGACTAATATAGTATTGAGTGTGGACAAGAAATCAATGGAAAAGGGTTGGGTGGGGTGGACTAATGGTGATATAGGTAGGCCACCTGTTATGGTATGGTTTGCTTATCCTTACACAACAACTATCTCAACCAAGTACTTTGGTTTTGGTTGGTGAATTAAACATGTCATATAATGATATATTGATAGACGAAAATTAAGACAAACAACCATAGGGGTCAATATGCCGCTAATGTAGGCCTGAAATGATAGTATTATACGTTTCTAGTGCTATTGTGTATTTGTGTTTACACGTTTATTATTCTCTTTCCTTTTTCTTCCTCAAGAGGTGTCTTAGAACAGTAGTTAGTAACATCCCTTTTAAGACTTTTAAACCACCATAATATATAACATCTCATCTAAGAATTTTTTTTAAAATATTAGTGTTATTGTAGGCACTTTATGTTAACAATTTGTAATAATTTCTGCTACTATAAAATTTTCCGTCGATTTTCTTTTGTGAGAATAATCATATTCATATGTAAATTACACTTTTAAAAGTAGTGTGCCAAAGCTAAGCGAGAGATAAAATAAGACTCGGGTATAATTAATCTCACAAAATTATTTCTCTTTCTAGAGTAATCCATGACAATTACTTAAAAGGTTGATTTTGGTGGCTATTTACACCACAAACTAATTGGCACGTGTTTCCAGCTTTTCTAAAATGGTACCCCTTCAAGATGACATGTTCACATTTTGTTCTCCACACTTGTTGGACTTGGTTTTTCTTTTCGGTTCCTGTTCTATAAAAATAAATAAAGCTGGAAATTTCCGTACGGCTACCATGGGATTATTAAAAGGTGTTTGTTATGGTGTTTAAAAAGTGTTGCTTAATTACTAAAATAGGTAAAATAATTAATTCTAAATTTAAAAATATAAAAGTTAAAAAATTTTAAATATTTTAAAATTACTATAAAAAGTAATTTAGATAAAAATTAGATACTAAATAAAAAACACTATAAAATTGCCCTTATTAAAATATACTTGTCAGATACGATGATGACCAGCGTATAAAAATGGCAACCTTTCGTAATTTTATTTTTAATATTATATAAAAGAAATATAGCAATATCAATAATATATTATAAAATTATAAAATACCAATAAGTTATAGCATGTTTAGTTAAAAATTATCACATATCTTATAAATTAAAATTATTCTTTTAAAAATTTTACAAAATTTGAAAATAAATTATAATTATTTATTTAAAAGATACAGGATTTTTATAGAATATAAGATATTTTTATAATTTTTTTAACAACGTAAATTTAAAAGAAAAATGAATATTTTTTTTAAGAAAAAAATATCTAAAGTATATAATGTGATTACTAAAATATAACTACATAAGTTATTATTAATATAATAATATAAATGTTAAATATGTTAATATAAAAGAATAGATGATTTTCTTAAAAATAAATATAGAAATTATTATATAAAAACTAATTTGAAAGAAACAAAAACTTGAAGGTATGATATTAAATTAGTTAAGTAAGAAATATTAGGAATTAAATAATTAAGATATAAATTCATTATATAATAAAAAATAATACATATAAAATTATTAAATTACATAATATTTTTTATTTTTTAAACATATATTTTATATATAAATATAGTCTACCCTGACTTAAGAGAGATAATATTTAATTTAGTCTTTTAAATTATATGAGAATTTTAATTTAGTTTCTAAAATTTTAGTTACTTCTATTTAGTTTTTAAACTTTGTGAATGTGATTTATTCTAAAATAATTTTGACACACACACATTAATGAAATGTTGACGTAAATACTCAGATGTCACATTAGACTTTATAAAATAATGTCGATTTTGTTTTGCCGCTCAAATCTTTCAAAAACAATATTCTAAGTAAAGTTTATTAAAATTTTTCCTCCTAAAACAATAGATACAATATCATTTTTTAGCTATTTAAATACCAAAATAAAAACGAAGTCATTTTACAAGTTTTAAAGTAGAATTTGATTGTCCATATCAACACTCTATTAATGTTTATGTGCTGAAAATTATTCTATAAATTAATATAAGTCATATTTATAAAATTTTAAAATTAAATAAAAATAATTAAAATTTAAAAAATTAAATTAAGAGGCCAAATTGAATATTAAGTCCTTTCAAATTTCTCACAAGTCACAACGTATATAACAGGCTCCATACCGTCACGTCGACGTCCTGGGATTATGCAACACCGCTAACACGTTTGAGTTTGACTTTAAATTTTTAAGCACATAACTCGGAAATAATAAGGATTTCTTTCCTATAGAATAAAAAATAACCAAAAATACGGAAATAAAATTTAGTTATATGCGTGTCTTCTTTTATTATATGCATATCTGATTTAAGTATATAATGTCGACGGAAGAGATAAGGAGGAGAGCGGGGAAGGGATTGCATCAGGAGAAAAGGAGGATCATATTTCGGGAGGGGTTTCTAAGCCTTTGAAGGTTTCTTTCAGGGACAAAGTTGTGGGTTCCAAGATTGCTAAAGCTTTTTCACTTGTTGAAACTTTATCGGGAGATAACATTGCGGTAGTTTTTGGGAAGCAAGGAGATCTCTTACCACCGAGTGTCACATTTACCCAAGAAGCTAAGAATTGCTTGGCAGAACCTTATAAGGATGCTATAGTGATTAAGGTGCTAGGTAAACATTATAGCTACACTGCATTGTCTCATAAACTCCGAACGGTATGGAGGATTAAGGGAGGTTTTGATTTATTGGACGTGGGATTTGACTACTTTCTTGTGAAGTTTGATGTGGCTGAGGAGCGAGAAAAGGTTCTCTTAGGAGGTCCATGGATGATTGAGGGAAATTATGTGGCTGTGAAGCCTTGGGACCAAGAGTTTAGATCAAGTGAAAACTGTTTTGGAGCAACTTTAGTGTGGATTAGAATTTCTGGATTACCAATTTGGTGCTACCAAGAAGATGCAATGCTCCGTGTTGCGGCTGCAGTTGGCATTCCCGTTAAGGTTGATTTGGCAAAAAATTAGCTGAAAGAGGACGATATGCTCGAGCCTGTGTTCAGATAGATTTAGGATTGCCAGTGACTAAGAAGATTCTTGTTGAAGGTGTTGAATATGAGGTTGAATATGAAAGTCTTCACCTTATTTGTGGCTCCTGTCTCAAGTTTGGTCATGATATGAAGGTGTGCAAGACTGACAGCAATGCAGGAGGAGGAACTAATGCCAAGGTGATCAGCGATGTAGCAAAACAGCCAGAAAGCTCAAATTCAAAAAATCCAGTGCATGGTGAAAAGGCAAGTTTTCATTTTGGCAAGAATCTTGGAGATGAGACTGTAAATGTTACTGTCCCGGATTTGGTGGAGAGTGATTTGCATGCTGTTCATGTAGACCATGCACAACATGAGGATTTGGAAGGTTGGACTCAAGTGATTAGGAAAGGAAAGTATAAAATGGGTCAAAAGCCTTCTCCTAGTACCCATCAGGTCCAACCAAAAGCAAAGAAGACTCCTAACAAGGCTACCAGTACTTGGACAAGGCCTAACCACCAACGTACAACACATGCTACTGGATCCAAAGTAAAATTAAGCAGGGACATCAATATTGGAAAATCGGTTAGTGTGCCTTCTTCGGGGACCCGGCACAATGTTCATCATCAGCAGCAATGTGAGACAACAAATGGCACTGTGCGAAAGTGTCCTCGCCCAAACTCTTTGCAGAATTCACCAGTAGATAAGGATGGAGCATCGACGGCAGGTATGGTGCAAGTTTCGACGGAGAAAATTGGGCTGCCACTTGAGAGTCCATTAAAGGCAGGATTGTCGAAGACAGGGACAACATGTTGAGTCTCGGGTTTGTTATTGGAGCTCCCTTTTTGCTGTTTTTTATGGATAGTTTCAATATCATAGCCTGGAATGTGAGGGGTGCGTCTAACAAGATGGCCCGTGTGCATTGCAACAATTTGGTGAGAATATATAAACCATCTTTCTTCTTTCTCTTTGAGACTCATACCATGTTTAATAATTTAAAAATTTTTTGGGATAAGTTGGGTTTTCATTGTGTTGGTATTGAGGAAGCAGTAAGACACAGGGGTGGCATTTGGTTTCTATCTTCTATTGCTAATGCTTCTTGTGTGGTTATTGATCAAATTGACCAATGTATCACAGTGAAAGTGAGTGTGGGTAACTTAGTTTGGCTTTGTAGTGCAGTATATAGGAGTCCTCAATTCGAAAAAAGATGTATGCTTTGGGATCATTTGCATTCTATTAATTCAGGCCATAATAGACCATGGATGGCCATTGGTGATTTTAATGAGATTGTGGCACCAGATGAGAGTACAGGTGCTTATTTTTCTTCTCACAGAGCTAGTCTATTAGCTACTACTCTAGATGAATGTGAACTCTTTGATCTTAAAGTGACTGGTAGGAGATATACTTGGTATAGAGCAGTTCAGGCTAGTAGGGACTTGGCTAAAAGGTTGGATAGAGCTCTAGTTAATGAGGCGTGGATGTCAATTTCCTGAAGGTTATTCTGAAATTCTTAGCAGGCTTCATTCTAATCATTGTCCTATTTTAGTTTGTTGTCATGGTAGCCCCAGAGTGAAAGGTTCTCGTCCTTTTAGGTTCCAAGCTGCGTGGGCAACACATCCTTCTTATAAACATGTTATTAGTAAGGCTTGGAATCAAGAGTTTGGAGGCGTTACTGAAAGGCTTAAGATGGTTCAACAGGCTTCTTTGGACTTCAACTTAAGATGGTTCAACAAGCTTCTTTGGACTTCAACTCAAAGATTTTTGGAAATATTTTTGTGCGAAAAAATAAGCTGGAATATCAGATTGATCAGATTCAACGACGTTTGGAGGTTACCGATGTGTTATCTCTGAGAATTAAAGAAGCTGAACTGAGGGAAGATTATAATAGGCTTTTATTGCAAGAGGAACTTTTTTGGTACCAGAAATCTAGAGAGCAGTGGGTCAAGTATGGGGATAGAAACACTAAATTCTTTCATCTTCAGACTTTGGTGCATAGAAACCATAATATAGTACATGGATTATATGTTAGAGATGGGTCTTGGTCTACTGATCCAGATATTCTCCAGGAAGAAGCCCTCTCTTTTTACAAGAATCTCTTTGGTACAACGGAAGAGGTTGAGGTTGATTGTTTAGGGGATGTTCCGATACCCACTCTAAGCACTGAGGCTTGTGCTAGGTTAATTGACCCTGTCTCTTTTGCGGAAGTCAAGTCAGCAGTATTCAGTATGAGCCCTTTTAAGGCTCCTGGTCCAGATGGCTTTCAAGCTTATTTTTTTAAAGAATATTGGGAGATAGTAGGCACTGAGATTTAGAATATTGTCCGGAGCGCTTTTTTGGGAGAGTTCTTAAATCCTAGCATCATGGAAACTCTGATTGTGCTTATTCCTAAAATTGATAATCCTACCTTTATGAAGGATTTCAGGCCTATTAGCTTGTGTAATGTTGTTTATAAAATTATCACCAAAGTATTGACTAACCGACTTCGGCTTTTTCTTTCAGATATTGTTAGTCCTTTACAAGGAGGTTTTATTCCGGGTCGTGGTGCTCCTGATAATATTATTGTGTCCCAAGAAATTTTGAATTTCATAAAGCACACAAAATCCAAGAAAGGTACTCTTGCTTTTAAAATTGATCTTGAAAAAGCTTATGATAGGGTGGATTGGAGGTTTTTGGAGAGTACTCTCATTGCTTTTGGTTTTCCTATCATCACTGTTAATTTGATTATGACTTGTGTTCGTGCATCCTCTCTTTCTATTATGTGGAATGGGAATAGATTGGTTTTGCTCCTAGAAGGGGGCTTAGACAGGGCGATCCAATGTCTCCTTACTTATTTGTGCTTTGTATGGAAAGACTTGCCTGCTATATATCTCATAAAGTGGTCGAGGGTGTGTGAAAACTAGTTTCTGTCACTAGGGGTGGCCCAAAATTTTCTCATTTGATGTTTGCAGATGATCTCTTACTCTTCTGCCAGGCTACAAAAAGTCAGGTCCAAATGGTCATGCATTCTCTTAATATTTTTTGCAAGGCATTTGGCATGAAAGTGAATCTTGAAAAGTCTAAAGCTTTTTGTTCTAAAAATGTGACTGCTCGTAGAAGAGATATTTTTACTAGTGTTTCTTGAATACGTTTTGCTTTGGACTTAGGAAGATATCTTGGAGTTAACCTTAATCATTCCCGTACCAGTAGGGCTTCTTTTCATTCGGTGATTGAAAATGTGAGGGGAAGATTAGCTAATTGGAAAGGAAGGCTTCTAAATAAAGCAGGGAGACTTTGCCTGATCAATTCTGTTGCAGCATCTATTCCTGTCTATCATATGCAGGTATCTTTTTTTCCGAATTGGGTTTGCGATAAATTATCTTCTATGATGAGACAGTTCCTTTGGAAGGGTCAAGTTGATGGTAGAGGTCTTTCTCTTGTTAATTGGAGGACCGTGATCACTCCAAAAAAATTTGGTGGCTTGGGTGTTAGAGACCCTGCATGTGTTAATATATCTTTACTTGGTAAATTGGTGTGGCAACTTTTTCATTGTCAGGACAAGCCTTAGGTTGCTCTATTGAGGGCGAAGTATCTGAGGAATGAGGGAGTTTTAGATGGCCCTGTCCCTTGCAATGCTTCTCATGTTTGGAAGAGTATCTCAAAGGCTTTTGGTGCTCTTAAGGATGCCTTCTCTTGGTGCGTTGGGTCACTTGATCAATCTTTTTAGTTTGACAATTGGAGTATTGAGGGCCCAATTGCTCAAGATGTCCCTTTTGTACATATATCTGACTCTGATTTAACTATTAGAGACGTTTGGAAAGATGGTCAATGGAATCTCCATGATATTTTCTCTATCATTCCAGAAGATGTCAAACAACGTTTGAATGCTTATAATCCGGATTTGAATGCTGGAGAGAGTTCGAGTTAGTCGTGGGGTGTGGCATCTTCTAGACTCTACTCAGCTAGGAGTGGATACAGTTGGCTAGCCAAAAGAAAGTTTGACT
>NC_029774.3:18233301-18235485 GCF_000817695.3 Arachis duranensis | reverse complement strand
GAGTGGAGATGTTTTTCTTTTCTTTTCGACCATCTGGTGGATTTGGAGAAGCAGGAATCAGGACTTATTTAGTATAGATGATTCATGGAGTGCTAGTAAAGTGGTGAGTTTGATTCGTAGTTCAGTAAGGGAGTTTCACACTATTTTTGCTATGCATCAATCTCTGTCTCCTCCTTCACTTTGTTTGCATTGGGTTCCACCTCCAGTTCATTTTGTTAAATTGAATTGTGATGCTAGTTGGTTTGCTCCTTCTGGCTATGCTGGTTTTGGTTGTATTATTCGCAATCCTGATGGATGTTGGTTGAAAGGTTGCACTGGAAAAGTCGAAGTGTGCAGTGTTCTTTTTGCTGAATTGTATACAATTTGGAGAGGTTTACTTCTTGCTTGGGAGAGTGGATTTCGTGAGGTTATTTGTGAAACAGACTGTTTAGAAGCTCTTTTCTTGGTAAACCAAAGAATGCTTAGTAAGGATATTCCGGAATGGGATTTGGCAAAGCATATTCAGGAGGTTATGAATTGGAATTGGAGAGTCTCTAGTCTTTTAATTCAGAGGACTGCAAATAGTGTTGCAGATTGTATGGCTAAAGCAGCTGCTTCTGTCGCGGACATTCACTCGAATTGGAGCCAACCATGGAGTGAGCTTCAACATCTAATAGATTTAGATATGACCCTAGCCAATTAATTTGGTTTTGTCTCTTTTTTTCTTTCTTTTCTATTTAGTCACCCAAAAAAAATATCTGATTTAAGCAAAAACTAATAAATCGTGGAGCAAATCCACTAGTTATTTGCATTTTATTCATTGGTGAATCATGAATAATAAGTAATAACCACCAATTATGGAGACTCACTGATAGTGGTAAATCATGAAACTACACCCAATTTATAAACTAGCAGAGACATCATAAATCATGAAACTTAACCAAGATTTACACGAATTACTTTGACGCAAAATTGTGGTTTAATTCCACGATTTATTAGTTTTTGCGTATTTGAGGTTTAAATTCACGATTTACATATAGTAAAAGAGAACACTCATATAACCAAATTTCATTTAGCAGGTCTCTGTAATTTCAATTATTTTATTTTATATACTAAAAATCCAAATAATAATATTATATACTAGAATTTAGTGCTACCAAGTACCAAATAGAAGCAGAACAAAAAATTAATCAATAAATACTTTTTGTTAAAAAAAAATCCTCCACATATTTCACCCTTATTTTCCATAGATTACTATGCAGCCAGCAAACTCTAATGTATGTATGTAACATTAACAAATCACTTATTATCATAATTTCTGCATATTTCTGTATTCAGGGACACATCCCTTATTAGGATCACATTCTAAAGTACTCCTTTTGTTCCTTTTTACCTTTCACGGTCCGCACAATATATTGATCCAATACTGGACTAGAAGTGTCAACAACTGATAAAAAATGGGTGTGTAGAAGTGACAAGGCTGAGAAGTTTCCTCACTCCAATACATGGAGCAGCATCCATGTGATTTAACTACACTAGAAAAACAGAAACCAAAATATGTACAGCTGCATGGAAACTTAGATGGCAAAACTACGCAGCAAATAAAACAAGGAAAATGATATTTGTACACCAAAAAATAGGTGTTTTAGTTTTGTATACCTAATCTATCACCATTAATTTAATGTGGTCTCCGCACACTTTTACAGATCCATGAAGTTGAGGCAAAGTTGTGAGGGGTTGCGCACCATACACCAAGAGATCCTTTATGAATCTACTAGCACACGTTTTTCTTGTAGAAGGAGGTCATGGATCCTTTCTCTGCACCAAGTGTTATTTTCAGAAACTTATTAGTGTTCAGAATGTGTGATCAAAATTAATTGAGAATTGCAGAATGATGAAAATAAATCATATACCTCACATTGGATTTTGAAACTATAACATCAAAACTAAGTTTCATGGTCCACCTAAGAGAAGACGCACCCACCTCGGGGAACTGTCCTCCAAACATCCATGCTCATTAAGAAATTCAAGCTTTTGAGAGAGATGACAACTGAAAAGAAATGCTATTGGTACATGGAGATCAATTCATCAGTTCCACAATGTCTAAGATGGATAATTGTTGTTTCATTGGAAGACGGCAAAACATCACAGCATTGCCGACGAGGGGCTTTCAACTGTAACAAAATACAATAAGGCAACATGAAG
>NC_029774.3:18215116-18233294 GCF_000817695.3 Arachis duranensis | reverse complement strand
AAGATTTTAGATCAACAATTTTTAATGCTAATTTTAACAATACCTCTTCAACATTAAGCACTAGCTTCCTCGAGAAAACTATAATCTTCTTCAGCTGCTTTACCAAATTTGTTTCTTCAAAGCATTTCCCAACAGCATGCCTGGTGTAGTTACTCCAAATGCCACTTTTATCGTATTCAACACTTTTCATGAAAAAGAGAAAAGGTCTTTGACAAGGATCTCTAGGGTAGTCTCTCGTGTTGAACATAAATTTACCAACAACTTTGCTACCCCTCTTCCACGGCACAAAAGTCCTCTGCACTTGAAGAAGATCGGGGAGAAATTCATTTCCTTCAAAAACTTGGATGGCAAAACCCCATGAAACCGAGAAAGTTAAAGAATTTGAACGATCATAGCACACAGTTTGCTGCAAAATCCTTGCAGGGTCTACGGCTGCAGCTGCCATAAGATGTTCAAGGGCTTGTGTTCTGTTCATGTTGGGAAAGAGAGGTTCCACTGCCTCCAAGTGATGAAGGGACAGCAATGGAGATAATGGATGTGCAGCTAGAATCCCAAACAAATCACCCCGCATATCTAACTGGTATTAAAAGAAGCAAGTAAAAGTTATTTCAATAGAGATACAGAAAGGTAACCAGAATTAAAACCATAAAATAGCCTAGGATGTTTGCTTGAAATAGTAATACAGAATTAGTAAGATAAAATCACAAGCCAGATCTTTAACCCAAAAAAAATAAAAAATACAAGCCAGATCAGTATAATTATTAATATTATCTGTTCCTTATTTCATGTCCATGGAAGACAAAATTACAGTTTTCGTGTTACAAAGAATAAGTATGAAGAAGGCAAACAACAAATAAACCAGCAAAATTGAACACAAGGTATGTTTAAAAGGACAACACGATGCACAAGCAACCTAACCTGATAATTACATTCTCAGCTTACATAATTACATTTCAGGTTACATAATTCTTAATTCATAACAAGTTTCAACATTCAAGAAGGAATACCGTCGGAAGTGAAACAGATATGGGCATTTCAGTACGTACTAAAGCTCTAGCAGAAAGAAAAACCGCATCTAATAGATAACAAGCCTACTCCCCCAACCCCCATTTTTCTTCTTTTATCCCATTTTCATTTTCCAATTTCTTCATTCCACCTTCCCAGCCTAATCAAAGAAGCATACTGTAACAAGATTATGAGTGTTGATTAGGAAAAACCAGGGAAATGAAGGGTTTGAAGTGTAAACACTTAAGTCCATTTTACACTTCAAGCCCTTTCCTTCCTCTTCCCTTCAAAATAAAAAATCACAAGCATAGCTTAAGAGAGTAGAAAACATCCCACATTGATAGGTTTCTAACGATTAGCCTTGATATCTATATATCCAAATCTAATCACTCTACAAATCATGCACTATTAAAAATAGAGTATTCTTTCAACGGTCGTGCGCTTATAATTAATGTGTTACACTCCACCTCATATTTCGTTTCACCTACTCGTATATGGTTCTTCTCACTACACATCTTACAAATAGTACAATATAACATTTCTCACTACATAGACCAGCCAATTCCACATTAGTCTACCATCAACCACATCAACAATTAACCATCAACGCCTAAACCATCTTACACTTAACATATATAGGATATAGCTTTCAAGTAACTAAAGAGCACTAATCAAGTAAGCAAAAAGAGTAGTAGTTTATTCTATTTCCATGTGATCAGCATCAGAGTAGTTAAAACAACAAAATCATAAAAACAATTACCCAGAAAAGAAAGTTTTTTGGTACCTGATGAAAGCCAGGTTCATGTGTTAATCCAATACCAAGCTCAGCAACACAAGAATAGATCCTAGCATCACTTCCATACAAGTGGCCATACCTCTTCAAGCAAGAATCCAAAACCCTAGCCAAAACCCTACCAAGCGCGTGGCTCACAGCGAAACCGCCACCACCGAACGCCATCTCAAACGAGTACTTCTCATTCTGCTCATAGCTCTCCGAATTGCTCCCAACATAGTACCACCGATCATGATCGTACTTCGACAATACACTCACTACATTCTCCACTAAGAACACTGTGTCGTCGTCGCCGAACACGAACCACCGCACCTCCTTCTCCCCCCTCTCCACTGCCTCTTTCACCACACGCGCCACCCGGATCGCCGACCGGAGCCCTCCCCGGAACGTGTACGGGAACCGTGAGGTATCGCCGTTGATCACCACCGACGGCAACGAAGAAGAGGACGAGGAGGAATCCGAAGCTGGCGGCGAATCGAGGAACGCGAGTGATCGCGTGGTGTTTGGAGAGTACCAGAGGCGGAGGTAGGGATGGCGGCGGGGCCAGGAAACGGAGGAGGAGGCGATCGCGAAGAGGATATGGCGGCGCGTGGTGGGCACGACAGTTGAGGAGCGCGTGGAGATTGTTGGTGGGACTCTTTGGGAGCAGAGGAGGAAGATCAAGTAAAGGTTGAGAAGGAGAGAGAAAGAGAAGAGTAAGGACTTGAAGGTGAGTGAGTCGCAAAACGACGTCGGTTTGGAAGCGGAAGAAGATGATGAAGGCATTGGGGTTTCTAATTCTGGAACCGAGGTTGAAACAGGCAAGTTACCTGTACTAGGTTTTCTTCGCTGAAACATATTGTTGATTCTTTTTCTAAAAATTTATTTATTGTTTATTTTTTTGTGGGATTTTGAATTTTTTATTTAGATTTAATTAAGGTAAGAGGGATTTTGCGAGTAGCGTAATGATGAAGAAGAAGAGTTAAAGGGACAAAAGAAACCGCTGTTACGGTTACAGTTATTTTTTGGAAGTGAAAGTTGCTGGGACCGTGTGGAAGCAGCCAGCAGGTGTTTTCTGTGCTGAAAGGATACAACAGATTATAGAGAGATCTCTATACAGGAACAAGAACAGTGCTCTGAAAATGGAAGTGTGTTGTGATGTTACTACTTACTACATATACATAATTCGAAGTGAAGTGGGAGCTTTCGAAAATGAAGCCTTTGTTTCTGGATGGATCCTTTCTCATTCCTTACATATTGGCCAAGTCCAGCCCAACAAGAGTAGTTAGGCTTACAATAATACCAAAAACAAACCAAATTTAATTGGTTTAGTAGTTAATTTACTAATCTGTTTAAACCAATGTTAAGACTTTCTTGTCCAAAAAAAAAAAAAAAAAAAACCAATGTTAAGAAGTTTAAATCTCACTTGTACATATAGACATAGTAATTGATTGACACCTTTAAATAAAGTGAAATAATAGACTAATGGGCCACAAAGATTGGTACTGAATGGGGTGAGATTTAATTTTTTTTGGAATAATGGACTAACGCCCCCACAAGAATTGGCAGTGAATGGATTAAAAGTGTGTTCTTTTTTGTATATAATTCATTTTTAATAATTTACCTTTAATATAATCACAAAAAAGATTTTTTATTATAATATTCATATTAAAACATTTTTTTAACTATATTTTTTGTCAAAATTAAAATTAACTTTAAAAAAGATATCAATTAATAAATATGTCTTTGTACTTTTAATTAGTTAAAAATAAAAAATTCTATTTAAGTGTGATAATTAATACTTAAGTTGCATATAATACAATAAAAAAATATAAAGTTAGTTATTAGATGCCAAAAAGTTAGAAAAACTAATAAATGAAATTAAAGTAACTAAATCACTCTCTCGTTATTAAGTACTAAAAATACGTCTCTTATATTAACGCAAGGTATATAAAAATAAATTTAATATTTAGTTTTGTAAAATAATTGTTGAGACATGAAATCTTTAAGTTGGTTATATGTTAACTGTCTAATAAAATGTTTGAAATTGATAATTATTCTAATAAAGTAAAAATTGAGTTTAATAAAATAATTTTATAAGATTAATTTAATCAAAACAATAATTTTATATAGAGAGTCATATTCAATAAAATAATTTTTATATATTTATCTAATATGAGGGACAAATTTAACAATTTAATAGGAGCAAATAAATAATAATAGGACAACCCCAAATAGTAGCATGTGTATAGATCCGTCGTTGGTAATAATATTGACAAAAAATAAAAAGTATAATAACAACAATATTTTCATATAATTGTTATAATTAGTTGATAAGGATTTTTTGTGGAAATATTGAATTAATAAAATTATTAAAAAATAACTTTAAAAAATAGTCATTTTGTAGGGACTAAATGTTCTATTAAACATCTAAATTTAAAACATAACTTTTAAGTTGTGTATCGTAAAGCATTATTTGATTTCGCTAAAATTCAAAATCGTAAAACCTAAATTTCAAAAAATATTAAATCTAAATTATAAACCTTAAACCATAAATCATAAATCCTAAACTCTAAAATATTAATTGTAATCCATAACACATGAACCTTATATTTTAAACTCTAAATTCTGAATTCTAAACCATAAATTCTAAATCTTAGACTTTAATTTCTAAAATTTAAAACGTGAACCGTAAAGTCTAACATATCAACCTTTAAATTTAAATTGTAAATCTTAAACCATAAAATTTAAACTATTAACCCTAAATCCTAAATAATAAATTCTAAACTCTAAAATATGATCTCTAAACTATAAAATATGAACTCTTAAACCCTAAACCATAAAAATCCTAAAGAGTAAAATCTAAATCATAAATCCCAATAAACCAGTAAATCATAAATTTTGAACCAAAATGATAAATTTTAACCCTAAGTGTAAAACACTCATTCCTAAATTATAAAGCATAAATTGTAAATCAAAAACCATAACCTTTAAAATAAAGAAAATAAAATCAAGTTTTTAAGATACATATCTTAAACCCTAATATATATGTAAGAACCCTAATATATATGTAAGAACCGCGATTAATTAACTGTTTAATGAAATAATTAAATTGTCCAAAATAGGATCTAAAAAATTTAGAATGTTAATTAAAAATTTTAAATATGATTTTTGAACTCAGTAAATTTTTCTAAGTTGGAAGATATATTTTTCTGCGAAAAATTGCATAAAAATGCGAACCGATAAATTAACCGGTAGTACTGATCTGTCCGGTACTGTGCGAGAATAATAAAACAGTGAAAAAATTAGAAAAATAAATTAAAGTTAAAAACCGGACATTAATTTTAAAGGTTTGGTCCAATTTTGGACCAAACAAACCAAAAACACTAATGGGTTGGACCAAGCCAAGTTAGACCCAAACCCAACATATATAAGTGTGTTAATGAAACCATTCAACCTCATAAACACAAAACATAGCAGCTGAAGTGAGGTTGAGGAAGAGAGAAAATCCTCCATAGTCAGTATTCATCTTCAACTTTCCAAGGTCATAACTTGAGCTACGGAACTCCGATCGTTGCACCGTTTGCGGCCACGCGATTAAAACGAAGAGTTCTACAAAATCCATCCAAAAGATTGGTGAGAAAATCTCATTTTTTTCCTCAGCCTTTCCTTCCAAAAATTCAAAAATTTAGTGTTTAGGTTTTTGAAATTTTGATGTTTTGATGTGTTTAGGATCAATCTAACTTGAGGAGATTATTGGGTTGTGATCCTATGATATTTGGAGAAGGTAAGAACACTAACCCTCTTGTGAATTTTGATATTTTGAGTTTAGGGGTTAATTGTAATGATATATGTGGTTTAGATTAAATAATTGTTGGTGTAAAAATCAAAGTGGAAGTTGAGCTTGTGGTGTTGGAACTTTGGGAGCTAACTCTTGTGATTGAAAACTTGTTTGGATTTAAATTTGGTGTTTTGTACATATTGAAAATCGGTTAAGGTATGGTTTCAATTTTTTCTATGTAATTTACAATATTTCTGAACACTTAGGCTAGTTGACCATAGGATAAGTTTGAATTGTTGATGAATTATAATGATTTTTTTGGTGATTGTAATGAAATTGATGAATTATGAAAATTGTGATAAACTATATCGTGGTTATTGATGAATGGTATTGAATCCTGTGGTTGAGGATGAATGATGCTAATTGTGATGATTGGTAGTGATAGGATGATAATCAAAGAGTGTATTGGTTGAGAAGTGGTTCTAGTATGATGGATTTGGTATAATTGGGGTTGTGAATTTTGAGGATAATGTAAGGTAAGAAGAAGTTTGGTAATAGTGGTAGGTTGACATGAAAATGATAAGTTCCAATGAGAAATGATATACGTTGTGGTTTGGAATTGGTTTGGTTCAAAGTCTTGAAAATTAGAGAATCTTGTAGAATTTTGTGAAACTTGATTTTTGATAAACTTTGATGGATCATATATTGAGTTACGGTTTTTGAAATTGAATAATTTTTGTATCAAATTAAAGATAATTCAAAAAGTTTTTTAAAATAGTATAGATTTCGTAGAAATCGGAATTTTGTAGAAGAAGATATGATCGTTGGATGTTGGTGTTAGGAATTTGAATTCTGTGATGTTGTAGAATTTGTGATTTTTGGTTTGTGTGCGCACCTACACTGCTATGTGCGCGCTCTGAACAGTGGCTATATTTTAACTTGTGCGTATGCACAGTCTTGTACGCACATACACCCTGTAAATTTTTTAAAACGTACATACGTACACACCGGTGCACACGCACACACATGGAGATGCCTACTGTTGGGAGCGTTAGCACACTCTAGTGCGCACGCACACGCTGGGAAGTGCGTTGTGTTGGGGGCGCTCACACATTTTTGTGCGTGCACTCAACAAGGAAAATTTTGCCTTCTGTGCATATGCACACTTTGAGAAATTCTTCTGGGAGTGTGTACGCACAACTCTATGCATACGCACACTTCCCTATTTTTCAATAAAAACCTCGTTTTTAACTATTTTACCTTCACGGCAATCTTGTAAACTTCGGTAACACTTATTTAAGATTCTTTAACTTGAATTTAGGCTTGGAGAAATAGAGAATACCATAAGTAGGTTAACTAGACAAATTCAGGTAAACATTTTAGAAGATGGAGCCTTAGGTTTCTGGAGTATTGAGGAAGGATCTGTTGAGTGAAATGACGGAGTACGGCAATGACAATTGAGGTAATGAGTTGTGAAAATTATGAATTGATGATGGTTGAGATGAGTCAGGGACTCGGAGTGGAATGATGGATTACTGATGTACTGAAAAATTATTTATGAAAACCATTGCTATATTATTTCATACTGAGATTGTTGAGATGCTATGCGCCTGGCAAGGACGGTTGGTTAATCCCGCTTACATTGAGATGAGGTCCATGGCAAGAGTATCCCATTCGCATCCCTTTAGAATCACTAGAGTGTGCAGGTACTATATCATAGATCATGTTCCGGACACGATATCTTGGGGGTTCCCATTCTGAGACCGAAGGGCGATATCTCCATGGAGATGTATTAGATTGGCAGTTGAACCGACGATGTGATATCACAGCCAAATAGGATAGACATTTATCATGTCCATCTTCTATCTGTTTGCTTGCTTTGCCGACTTGAATTGTTAGCCTAATTATATAACATGATTAATTGCTTCTTGAATTTCCTGATATACATGCTATACTTGTGCTTTATTTGCATTGTTATTACTTGTGTTTTCTACTGGGATTGAGGAGGTTTAGAAGGCGGTGGCGATGGAATCGCATGGCGGTTAGACTGGTGAAGGCTGTGGGACAGCGGCGAATTGATAGTTAGAAATCCCTTAAGATAGTTTATCTCGTTTCATAAAGGATTTAAAGTTATAGTTTTAATTTTAGTTATGTTTTAAGTTGAATCTTGTGTGGATATAAAGTTCTAGGATTGCCTCTGGCGTCCCAGAATCTTATATCTTACATTACTGGACACTGTTACCATATTGAGAACATCCGGTTCTCATTTCATACTTTGTTGTTATTTTTCAAATGCAGGTCGCAACCCACCTCGATGAGTTACTTGATGGTGACAGAGCGGAGGATCTTTATCATGTTTTGGAGTCTTTTGGCTATTCTGCTTTTAAGTTCTCTCACTTTTGTATTTATATTTGTCTTAGAGGCTTACTTTGAAAGAGATATTTTGTATATGCTGTTTTAACTCACAAAATTCTGTATGTTTGTATAACACTAGTCGGCATAAACTCCGCAGGTTGAGGCTAGTTCTTTATGACTATTATATCATCTTATATACTTATATTTTTTTTATCTTATATCTTTATCTTGTGCCTTAAGTTTGTAGTTTCGTATGAACGTTTTGCGCTTTTGTAACTCTATTTTTGAGCATATTCCTTCATCGGGCTTCTAGAATTATTATTCCTTCTATATATATTTATGTATAAGCCTCAGGATTGTCGTGACCTCTGATTAACATTTGCTTTACGGCATGAGGTAAGGTTTAGGGTAATTAGGGTGTTATAGTATATGTGTTAAATAACAATATATAGAAGCTAATATGTACTGGTAGTGTTGTCGCGATTTACAAGTATGAGTGATGGGACTGTAGCTTCTATTTGTCTCTACCCTTCCCACTCTATATATAACTTATAAATTTTATATTACTAATTTGATAAATCGTGAGATATTCTTTCATTAGAATCAAAATAAATTTATTTTTGCCAAAATTAATAAACTCCCTCTATCATCTTTATTTATCTTTTTCTATCTCTTTTCTCTGTCATTCTGTAATCTCGCTACCTTTCTGTTTTAAAAAAAATAAAATTAATCAGATAATATAATTTAAATAAATGCATAAAATTATAAAGAATAAATTAAATTTATAATTACATATTATCAAAAAATAATCTCATAATATCATTCACATAAAACATATTTATTTTTAGCTTTTTTTTATCTAATCTCCATGACGAACCATAAAAAAAATTCACTCAACTCTATTATATGCTTTACTCATATCCAATTTAATCACAATTTCACATTACAACTCACACCTCTTAGTTTTGAGGTAGTACATTCATGAGCTATTAAAATATTGTCAGAAATTAATCTACTTTTTAAAAATGCACTCTGATTTAAACTTATTAAATTATTCATAAACTCCTGAAATCTATGTATCAGAATTTTAGAAATAATTTTATAAAAGACTAAGGATAAGCTAATAAGTCTTACCTGTGATATATCTTTAGCATCCATGATCTTAGGGATCAAACAAATCTGTGTGTGGTTAAACGTCTTGATAATTTTATTTCCACCAAAGAAGCTACGAATTGCCTTAAAAATATCACCACTCATACTGTCCAAATAAAACTGGAAAAACTGTGTTGTGAAGCCATTCTCATCTGAAGCACTTTGAGGACAAATGTTAAAAATGGATCTCTTGATTTTTTCCATAGAGATTGGTCTCATTAGCCTTCGATTTATAAAAGCCATAATCGAAGGACTGAAATCAGTGAATGTCACCAGGTTCTAATGAATTAGCAGATAAAAATATTTTTTTAAAATAATTTTCAGCCACCAGAACAATATTCTGTGAATCAGAAGTCATTCTTCTACTTTTTATAACTTCTACTCCATATGAGATTTTAATCTGTCTAAAACTTCACGTCTATAAATATTTTATATTATCAATATATAAAAATTAAATTTTATTTCTAAATTTTGAGACAAAAATTATACCTCATCTAACATAAAATTATTAATTTTTTGCACAAATTCACAACGAAAGCATGTAGAAATAATATTTTTCCATTTCAAACAGAGCATTTGAGTCATGAAACACAAAAAATTCCTTGATTTTTCATTTGGGTTAGTCATGCTATACTGCTAGTAGCTTCCATTTTTCTTGTGATTGTTCCTTTTTTTTTTGTGTCTTTTTAAAGCAATCATTGCATCCCTTCACATGCCTTAGCCATCCAACACATAAATTTTTCTTCTCCAACTATACCAAATCAAAAAAACAAATCAACATTTTGATTTATGAAATTTTAATTTATTTTATGTAGGCCAACAAAAATAACCATTTTTAAGTTTATGACTAAATTATTATCAAAAATTGATATAATTGAATTATTATGTAAAAATAATTGCACTATATATGTGAATTTTTTTCGTAAAAAATAAATATATTTTAAAGAAAAATTCACATGTTATATAAGGATAAAGTATTATTTTAGTTTTTGAATTTTGGAATAAATTTTAATTTCATCCATAATATTTAAAATATTATATTTTTATTTTAAATGATTTATTTCGTCTTATTTTAGTTATCTAATTAAAATTATTTTTTTTCTTCAAAAAATACAAATTTTTTCTCTATTAATTATTTGGGTAAATTACTAAAATCGCTCTCAATTTTTTGAAACACTAACAAAAGCACCCCATATTTTTTATAACCACAAAAATATCTTTAAAATATTATAAAGTACAACAAAAATAAACAAAAAGAATATATATTTTTATAATAAGTGACAAATAACTTTTACATTTGACAAACCACTTATGTATTTTATTCAAAATTTTGGAAGAATATTCGAATAACTATTTAGAAAGTACATTTAGAAAATGAATAAAAAATTGTTTTTAGAGTTTTTTCATTCTTTCTTGGTCATTAATAAAAATAATTCACAAAAAATCGAAGGAGATTTCAGTATTTTTTTTTTCTAAAGATAGACAATATTCATTTTATCATATAAAATGAGTATAGTATTATGGTCTAATCCATACTTGACAACAAATACTAAAAAAGAACTTTTTCATAACGCCCTTACATCAAAACATAATAACCTAATGGAGAAAAGGAAAAGTCAATATAAAATTATATTGCTGAACTAAAGAAAAGCTAGTGAAAGAAATAGAAAGATAGAGATTAGATTGCATATCTGAACTAAGGATAGAATAAGAAATTAGTGGAGTTTGTACATTTGATATTCAGAGTGAAATTCATTAGCTAGAGCATACATTTTTTGAGGGGGAACGTCCTTTCCTTAGAAGACTTTAGTATTTTTTCTCTCTCCAAATTGCCCAAGTTAGCATCACCGCCAACACCAATTTCTTCTTTTCTTGCGATTGTCGTCGTGCAAGCTCGCTCAGTTCCGACCACCACCGCCACGGTTCTTTGTTGTTATTAACTGTTGATGCCGCGTTGAGGTTAAATAATTGTCAAGTCTGATTTGCAAATGGGCAGAGCACTAAGCAGTGAAGAGCTGTCTCTCCTTCTCCTCCATACCTAGAGCACACGTCCTGTACATTATAGAATCTAATATGGATACGCTGTCGAACCGGAGTCCCATTGTGAAGTAGCCTCCAGGTAAAGATCTTTACCTTTAGGGGGCACTGCAGATCCTGGACCGAGTTCTAAATGTTCTTTTGGCTACAAACTTTAGGGATGGAGCTGGTCAATTGGAGGATAGATAAAAAAGAAAGCTATTTAGTACCCCGATGCTATTGAGTAGTGGCCTGATTTCTCATTTTTTCAGGTAATCCTATCCTCTCCTTCATTAATTTCTATTTGCAAAATGCTTGTTGCAATATCTGGACTAAAGATTGATCGAATTAATTGTGTATTTCATGTTCTGTTTTGTTTGAGTAGCTGATTCACCCATATAATATCTGAGGTTACATTCTGTTGTTAGTAACCTGAGATAGGCCTAAAATTCCTGATCCAAGGGACTTCAAAAATTTTAACTGAACCTTCGCTCCTTGTCCGTCACATTAAACTTTTTTCAATCACTTTCCTTCCCTCCAATAAACTTTTTCAAGCCCAAGAGGGGCATGATTCAATGTCTGCTTTAAGAAAAGATGAATATTTAGAGTAGCAGCCTTTGTATATCTTTCTAACTAATGATTCCTATTTCGTTGCTATTCTCCAACTTTGCTTGACTAGCATAGCTAAGTTAAAAGTTTTAAGATCCTTGATGCCTAACCCTCCATGCTTCTTGTCTCTAAAAATTATATCCTATTTAATCCATCACTGTTTTTGCTCGGTTCTCCTCTAACCCCACCAGAAATTCATAATTTTTCATTGGATATTATCAATTAGGGAGTCTAGTAACTTGAAACAACTCAGAGTGTAGAGAGGAATAGTTGTCGCAACAGCTTTGATAAGAACCTCCTTTCTACTGACCGAGAGTAATAATCGTTTCCAGTTTTGTAGCCTGTGTTTCACTTTATCTTTAATATAACTAAAAATACTCATCTTGAATCTGTTAATTATTACTGACAGTCCCAGATATTTATTCTGGTTCCTTACATGTGAAATTTGTAAAATATGGGCTAATTCATCTCTTACATGAGGGGGTGTTCTTACTAAAGAAGGTGGAACATCTGTGAAAATTAATCTACTGCTTACTAAGGTGTTCGTAGGTGTTCAGTACCTGGAATAGTCTCTGACAAGCCTCTTCATTCGCTTTACAGAAGAGTATAGAATCATCTGTAAAAAGTAGATGGTGACTGTAGGGCATCTGCTATTGATCCTCAATTCTGAGATCTCGCGCCTCTATTCTCCTCTGTGGAGTAGATAGGATAAACCTTCTGCACAAATAAGAAATAGTTAGAGGGAGAGGGAATCGCCTTGACGCAATCCCTGCATGATTTAAAGAAACCATGAGATTGTCCTTCCACAGTAACAGAGTAGGATACAGTAGTGACACACTCTTTAATCCAGTCAATTTACTATTTACAGAATCCTAGCTTTTCCATCACGTCCCATACAAAACTCCATTTAACCCTATCACTTCACTGCCACCTCGTGATCACCACAAGTTTTATTCTTCAAAAAAGGCACGAGCTTATGAGCTATTAGGGTATTGTCACTAATCTGCCTTCCTTTGATGAATGCGCTCTTATTCTCGCTAATCACCTTATTCAACACTCCTTGCATCCTGTGAACTAGTATCTTTGAGATGATTTTATAGAAAATACTACACAAACTAATGGGTCTAGTTTAGGCCATATTTTTTGCATGTTGAACCTTTGGTATCAAACAAATATGCGTGTGGTTAAAACTTCACAACATCTTTCCTCCTGTAAAGAAAATCATGACTGCCTCCGTTACATCCCTTTTAATGATCCCCTAGTAATGTTGAAAGAATTTACCTGTGAATCCGTCATCACCTGGGGCCGAAAAGGGATTAATGGGAAAGGTTGCTATTTTAACCTATTTTTCCGTAACTCTCCGCATTAGTCTTTTGTTAATCGTGACATCGACCCTTACCTCCATGTCTTCTATACTCTCTATAGATGAACTTGGGTTAGAGGTAGAAGAGTTCAGTGAAGTACTGTTGTGCAATCTGAGCTATTCCTTCCTGATCGGGTTTATAATTATCTGAGTCATCTAGCGACTTTTGAATCTTGCTTTTCCTAGTTTTATTACGAAATTTTGCTTGAAAAATTTTGTATTTTGGTCCCCCATTTCAGCCATTAAACCATTGACTTCTCCTGCCAATACTGCTCTCCCTTCTTATACACATCTGTTAGATCAGCCTTTAGATTTAGAATCTGTCTTCTATCCCGCTATTCCTTTTCTCCTTCTCCTATTCTAACTTGTTTTTAAGATCAGTAATGAGCGTCTTCGAGTTGCTTCTACTGCTTTTCGACCACTCTACAAGCATATGGCAACATCTTTTCAGTTTGTAAAATAGTTTGTATATAGGTGATCTATTTATTTGGGTTTGCCATGCCTCTATAACAATGTTTGATACCTCCTCGCTACCACACCACATCTCTTAGAATCGAAATCTCCTTTTAGTTCTTCTTTCTTCGTTGTCCAAATGTAATAGAAGTGGATAATGATCTGATCTGGTATCCTCCAAGTGGGTGACCATTGCTTTCGGGTACTTTAACTTCAAATGTGCTGAGGTCAACCATCTATCCAGTTTTTCTTTAACAAAATTCTCACCAAATTGTTTGTTGCTCCAAGTAAATTTGCTTCCAATATACCCCAAGTCCACTAACTCACCTTCATTAATAAAATTATTGAAAGCCTCAATAGATCTTCTCGTCTTCATACGATCCCTTTCTTTGTCGTGGTACTCTGAGATAGCATTAAAATCTCCTATCACCATAGAATATTGACCCAAATAGCGAATAATCTCCAAAATCTTGCCAAACTACTCCTTCCTCTGATTCTCCTCACAATGAAGATGAATAGCCATCACCTCCCATTGCTTTTGGAGTCTGCGGCCAGTCCATGAGAATTGAATCATAAATTCTTTTTTGTGCCGAACCGTAATATCTGACTCTTCCTTCCATGCCAACACCAATCCTCCTGCCAATCCCCTAGGATCCACACAAGAAAAGTTCACAAAATCCAACTTCCTACAAACTTCTGACATAGTCAAGGTATTATTTTTTGTTTCGCACAATAAACAATACCTTAGGGGAATGAGATTTACAAATCCCTTGTATGATGTGAACTGTCAAGAATTTTTCTAAATCCTGATAGTTCCATATCAACATTTTTATAGCCCTCCGAGTGTCCTTTCAAGGATAGCACCCTCCCTCTCAACAGTCGTAATAGTGAATTTTTGGCACATTTTCTTTGAAATTACCATCTCCGTTCCTTTTTGGGCCTTCCTCTTTTTTTCCTATCACATTGATCTTTTTCTTCTAGTGAGATTTTTCAAGTTTGGCTTCCATTTATTTTGTTGTCCTCCTCCTTTGGAGTGCCTTGGTAACATCCAGGTTGAGCAGCACTTTAACAATCCTACTTTTCTTGCCTCTCACTTGAAATGTGTTAACATCTAAGACTTCTCCCATTGCTCTTCCAATTTTTTCACCTACCTCCTTTGTTTTGTATAATATTCCAATGATTCACAAATTTGAAACCACACCAGAATTTGAGAGAATTCTGCATCATTAAGTGTCTCCTCTTCCTTCCACCTCTTTAGATTTAGGATATAATTTTTGAAAAGCCATGTCCCCCTCTTTCGATTCGAATAAGCTCTTTTTTGTTAGAGAAAAAAAAAACAGGAAGAGGTTTCCTCCATGATCCATCACCCTAAATTCCTCTGGTTGCCTCCAAATAGCCTGCATTGCTGCCTCCATAGTCCCTCCTAAAAAAGCTCGATCAACCAGCAACCTATCCACCAAACTTCTTGAGCATCTCTCTACCCCTGCTCGAATTTCTTCACCAAACGCAACGACTTCCTCCTCTTCCTCCCAACTCCTTCTTCCTCTGTCTCGATTGTGAGCAGTCGACACTGCCATTAGGATCTCAGTGACGCTTGTAGAATTCAAATGAATTCAGATGGACGTTTGTGTTTTTTGTAAATTAGAATTTCTCTCGCTTAAACCCTCGCAGAGCACTATAAAACTCTGGCAGAGCACCATCAATTCCTAAATTATTAGACCAACTTGATTAACCTTAATTATTCAAATGAGTTGGAGATTTCGGTAGTTTACCCTTATTATCTTCTTTTTTTTTCTTATTATTGTGTCATTTTTACTGCCAAATTACTACGACTAGCATCATGACCATTTCAATTATAATTTTTGTTGTTACTCAAAAGAAAATCATAATGGAAAAAATGATATTTTTAAAAGAAAAATGTTAATTTTATCTAAAAAATTAAAATAGAACAAAATAAGATATTTAGAAAAAAATTAAACATTTTAAAAATTAAAGACAAAATTAAAATTTAATCAAAATATTAAGGATTAAAACAGTAATTTACTCCTATATGCAACAATTAAAAGAATCAGAAAAATGTAATTTATCTCTCTAAACTTTTGCTCATTATGTGTAATTTATCTATTAAACTTTTAAAAGATGCAACTAATTATTCTCTTAAATTTATAAAATATTACCAAAAAAAAAAACTTCAAATAAGTGTTCTTCAAAATTATTCTTCCATTAAAGGGTGATTTATTTATAAAACACAATTTACAGTAATAAATTAACAACTTCATATATAGTTTTAAGTTATACATTTTAAGATTCTAAAGTACGTATACATAGACTGCAGTGTGAAGATGAAGTAAAATTTGTTTAGAAAATGAATGAATAAAACAGCTTTCCCTAACTCTCAACAATGAATAATATGTTCAACGGTTGAATGACATTCTTCATAACAATAACCATAACATAATATAGTTGCCTCTTTAGTGGTTGTGTGGTGAGTCATATTGAACGGTTGGAATGATGCTATTACACTTTTCTTCGAAAGTCACCAAATGCACCAAACCAATCATATCTTGTCTTGTTTCTTTAGAGTCACCATTCACCAACCTACATGTATGTGGCAAGTGTATAGTATCCCCAAATCCCCTAGGTTTTGAACCATACATGTGTATTAATAATGTGTCATTCCCTCAACTCAAAAGAATAATTTTGTGGACAAAGACATTTTATTTTATGCCTCTTGTTTCCTTGTGCATAGCAAATTCACGTTTCATATGCCTTTGAATCCAACCGTGTCACAAAAGTGTGTCATAGAAACTAGTACTACACAACAATTTCTACCCTTAATTTATACCCTTTTATTAAATTAAATCCAATCATGTTCCATTTCACGTGGTCATGTATATATTTATATATAAAAGTTAAAACAAATGGACATTGGTCGATCACAAATTTAAAGTTAATTCTAAGCCATACAATCAACCTTTCTTCATTAGGAAGTGTGTATATATATATGCCTCAATGACAATGCAGCACCTTCAATTGAATGAAGCATCTATCTTCTTAATCATAGTTTATTAATTAACATTTTTGTTTTTAAAATATATATATTCCATTTTTTGTCAAAATCTAGTGGAGTCAAAAAATTCCCTCTTTTTCTTCTTGCGTCACTAAATTGAGTAATTGACCATTTGACCCTTTTGGAGCATATGATTGGAAAAGGACAAATTAATAGTGTAAGAATGTGATTACGTGAGGTATTGGCATTCATGTCCTTATCCACAAGAAATTAAATATTGGTCTAGGGAACATGTATGTTCTTCAAGCAATCAAATCCATAGATGAGTTTCTATTCTTTCTATAAAAGGTCATTCATTCCTCTATATATTTATACCATTTATTCAAAAAAAAAAAAAACTTCTAGGTACTAAATACTACTACTAAAGATTAATTTTTGTTCTCAAGAATAATGTGCAAAGGTGCAGAAGAAAAAAAGCATGGTGGTGGTTTTTGTAGGAGCTTCACACATGAAGAGGGTGCATCATCACAACATCATCATCATCATGATGGTGGTTCAAAATCTTGTGAGCTATGTGGATTTCAAGCTTCATTGTATTGCCAAGCTGATGATGCTTATTTGTGTAGAGAGTGTGACAAATGGGTTCATAAGGCAAATTTCTTGGCACTTAGACACATAAGGTGTTTTTTGTGCAACACGTGTCACAATCTTACAAGGAGATGTCTCATTGGAGCTTCAATGGAGGTCATTCTTCCAGCCACATTAATTGAGAACCTTTCTAACAACAACAATAGCAGGGATTGTTCAAGAACACAAGACACCCCTTTCAAGTTTCTCTAATTTTCATGCATCCCTTTTCTTTTGATGTAATCTTAGTTTTCTTGGCTTGTTTCCCCTAGATGATATGTAGAATAATGAAATATCATCATTTCATTTCAGGCGTTCTTGGTGGACCTATTGAAAATGGGGAAGTTCTATAAGATTTTTATCATAGATCCAAAAATTTTAAGTCAATGCAGCAAACATATAATGGATAAGAATAACAAAAAAATTTATATAAACATATTGAAGTATATAGAATTAAATAATATTAAATATTAAATACTCTCTAATCTTTTATTATCCATATTAGTTTTTTTTTTTTAACTAAACATAAGGAAACTCGAAGGCACAACCTCTAAGTGAGTATAAAAAGACTATACCGTTTGAACCATAGCTCGTTGGCTATTATCCATATTAGTTAATATTTAATATTAATTATCTTCTAACCAATAAATTTTTTATTCAAAGTCTTCAACTAGGTTTTAAATGATTTTATTCAATTTATGTTAATCATTAAAATACATATATAATTTAGTAGTAAATATTAAATTCGAGTAAAAAAATTAAAAAATATTAATGTCAACTAAATAAATTTATTAATTAAATAGTATTAATTAAGTTGATTTAATATATAAGATCTTGCTAACATGTGTTCTGATAGCAATTTTAATAATACCATAAAAAAAAAATTTTAAGTAATTAAGAAGATAAATTTTTTATATTTTCAATCATTAAATATATCAAAAATTTTTAAAAAATTATTATATGCTTAAAATATGTCTTTAGAATATAAAATAATTAATTTCATTTAATAAAATATTTTTTTGATATAAATAAAAT
>NC_029774.3:18197240-18215100 GCF_000817695.3 Arachis duranensis | reverse complement strand
TGTAGGAATTTATTTATAATACATAAAAAAATTAAAGTAATGGTATATTAAGAGTTTGACAAATAATTTTCTATATTATTGTCAGGTTGATCATCCTAATAACAAGATTAGCAATCTCTCTATAGTTTACTCTATATAGTATATATATTGCCACACCAATAAAGGCTATGAAAAAGACATATAATTAAATTAAAGTGAATGCTATGGTGCCTATAAGGTGGTGCCTATTTACTAAAAATTGGTTAAAAGTTATTATTTTATTTAAAAGATATAAATATAAATAATTTTTAAAAAATCAAAACTTACTACAAAAAATAAGTTAGGCAACATTTAGGCAAAAACTCATAGACATCATAGAATTAGCCTTAAATTAATAGTGTTTGAAAAATAGTCCAAAGTTATTGCCTTATTTTTATTCTTTAATTATTGCTTATTTTTTATATTTTTTATTATTATTGAAATAATTAAATAATATTAGACGTAATAAATATATAATTAGAGATATTATATATAAATTATAAATGTTAAGTTAAATAATATAACAATCCAAATAGTTTGTTTGAAATTCTTTTTGGGTTGAAATACAGGAAGAGATTGCAAAATTTAGTAACAAGTAAAAATACAAATTTGATCTTTGATAAGATTTTTTTTTTTGGGAAGAAAAATTAAAAGGTTACATGAAAATAAAGAGATACATTGCAACTCAAAATTTTACATTTGCTGAAGAGAACATTAATGTAAAGGCCTTTTTAAAAATATATATTACCTTTTATTTCAAACATGTAATCTAAAAAAAATGTGATATTTTTATAATTAATAATTATAAACATATGCATACTTGCCTATGTTTAAAGTCATGTTAGATCCCAAAGCTTTTGTTGTTTATTTTAAAATTTATTTATTCTAATTTTATGAATTTCGTAAGAACTTTAGCTACATATTATATGAAACTTCCTTTAAATATTTAAGTTTCATTTATTTTGAAATAAAATGTGTTAAACTACTAGCACGATTACTATATTAATTTTAGATTAATACAATCTGCATATATCTTAATTAAAATGAACTTTATACCAATTTTTAAAATATCATTTCTAAATTATTTCATAAAAATTAAACTCATTTTAGTCCTACTCATAACGTGGGTCTACATTTAGTAAAGAATGAACGCAAAAAATATATCTTTATCTAATTCAACTTAATATTTGATTTGCAGTATTAGATTTTCCTAAAATTTGTTCAAATATGCTATGTATACTCTCATATATATTAACCATGGTAGAACATATATCATAATAAAAAAATAAATAAATGCATCTTATTATATAAATAGTTTGGGCTGCAATGCTTTCAAAGATTACATGCTACAATAACTTAGAGTAACTGCTAGGTTACAAATATTGTCAAAAACATGAATGAAACTTGTTAAAACTAGAAATTAGTAGAAATAAAAAATGTTTACACTCCTACTTAAATAATCATCTAAAGAATGAATTTGACTGAATGAGAATATAAAATCTTTTTACATTTTCAATACATCAAAATGAAATCATGTATATATAGTGGATATTGTTTGAAATCATCTCATATGGTTGTTCCTCTAGAGATGATGATAAAGCTTTACCTGCACTATTGCCATGCAGCAATATTTGCATACATCTATACATAAAAAAGAAGGAAGAAGGGTAGTGGGAAACAGCCTCTCTCAACCCTAAACTTCAACCAAGTAATGGAACAGGAGTGGTCATTCAGAGTCACCAATGCCAGAAAATGAAATTTCCTTCAAGCCACAGGAGCAATGTTTTGAACTTGAAGATAATTAAGAAAGTAACATTTCCGCCAACTCAACAATAGTTGTCTCAAATTTTGAATCAATACTTGGCATTTTCACTATTCTAACGAACAATGGATTAAGAATACTCCTTCTTTCTGCTCCGTTCTCTTGTATCTGTCACTATCATTATTCTGTACATCTTGAAATCAATGTATGTAGATACAATTTGTACACCAGTTTCTCTTTTATTCCTTGATGGTATTCAAATACCATATAAAAGCCCCCTATAAAACAGGGAAAAAAGGTAGGTGGACCCTGAAGAGTTAAATTTCAAATATGGATCACCATGCATATCTCCTCTGAAAACAAGAAAAACAAGTATAGAAGCTTGTAAATAATAAAAATTAAGAGCAGTAAAATCTTAAATCCAAATGTCAACTTAAGAGACAATTAAGGTTCTTTTGAAACACATTACCTCAAAACACACCATAGAAGCGGGAAATAAAATTGGCTATCTCCAACTCTAAGTTTTATGCAACAAAGGGTCTTTTTCTATTTTTGGTCATGGAGCAGTAGCAAATGGTATGCACATTAGGAACTAGATCTGGCAGGATTCAAAATTTCAAACACTCAATTAAAATTGTTTGATTTAAAAGCTTTGATTTCACTAATTCAATTGACAAAGGTAGAACAGATATTTGGTAGAGGTACTCAAGGATTCAATTAAATCCTTGTGCAATTTGAAAAGTGGTATTAAAACTGTTATCTATGAAAAAGAGTTGTATTTGTTCTTACCCTTTGGGTGCCTGAAGTTTGAGGCAACTTGAATCTGTCAAACTTTCTGCTCCTCTATGCAACATATCTGTTACCTCTTACACTTCCTACAAATAATTAAATTCAATATCTTGTTACATATACTATATGTCCTCTTTTGCAATTTCCAGATGCAAAAGCATTTTCTTATATACTATCTTCTTTCCAAAATATCCATCACTTTCAAAATTTGGCGCATCAACAATTCAATATATCTTGATACAATTTATATCAAGAAACATTGAGTTTAAAATATACCAAAATTTTTCCATCTATTTACTAATAATGCCTTGATTATGAATCCTACCAAAAAAGGTCTAATATATCTGAAACAATCACTTAAGTAATCAAGTTTGGGGTTGAATAATTATCTAGCTACATCAAAATTTAAAGCACTATCTCAAAATCATTAGATTAACAAATCTCATATTGATTAAACATTTGAGAACAAAAATCCAATGTGTCTACAAAACATTCATTTTACCTTAACATTAGCAGGACATATTTGCAGGAAAGGACAGTGCTACAGATATAACATGTTTAGAGGCTCCTTGTCTTCTTAGGATCGTAATCATATGCTTCGCCTGCTTTCACAAATCTACCTTTCACACGTTTTCTCGAATCAGCCCTTGCTTTGCGAGATTCATATCTTATTTGCTTACCAAACCTGCACCAGAAGAAATAAGAAACTCCATCAGTAAGCGTGCAACTTTACTTTCTTAGAGACTCATCTAGCATAAGGGACTCAAATCAAATTTTACAGGTCATGTTGTTTAAATAAAGTCAATACTGTTAATTTTGTACCATAAATTATACAAATGAAGAGTTGAAGATAGATAAGATACCTTAGATTTTTCTTTTTCTCATTTAATCTCAATTTTGCTTTCTCCCGAGCTTGCTGGCATGTACCCTTTGAGATTGGTTCCATAGACAAATCACCCATCGGGAACATCGATGACAAACCAGAATCTTGATAATCTGTAGCACCAATTTCACTCTCGCCGTTAGGAAGTGGAAGTGACATGCTTGAATAGAGTTGACCACCCTTTGAGAATCCCAGATTGCTGTTTTCATTGCAGCTAGGAGGCATAAGCACACAATTCTCATTGCTGTTGATTCCATACATCTCGCTAGCTGATCCACCAGCCTAAAACAAAACAAAACAAAACATCACACCCGACGAAAAGTCAGTTTTGCTCGAACAACTCCATCGCTATTAAACCACACAAAGTTTTTTCACATTCTAGAGTTACAATAGAAAATAAGTTTGCTTGTAACCTCTATTGTACTCTCGAAAAGAGCATTAGATTCTGTTGCTGATATGTTATTTCCCATTAATTCACAGTCCATTCCTCCATTAACAACTTGGTATGTTGTATCAATTTGAGAATAGTCAAATATTTCATCAGTGTTTTCAAAGTTAAATTGAAAATTATCCATGTTGAGACCATCACCATCATGGATTCCTAGATCGTTCAAATTTGGACATTCCTGCAGCTAGAGTTAAGGGAGAGTTATAAGAAAAAGAATTATTAAAAATTGGATTGTCTAAAATTTTAGTTAATAATAACAGCAGAGTATTGTTAAGAGAACTGATCCAACATACAAAGTACGTTACTACTTCTTGCAGTGCAAATTCTAACCACTTCTCTCATTATTCTAGTACTTGCTATCCTGTGACATAATGAAATAAACTATTTGCATGTCAATCAATTGAGCATTATCATTGCATATACTTATAACCAAATAAACAAGTAAATAAGAATATACAATTAAATAAAGAGTAAATGAGTTTTTGTCCTTATAAAATTAGAAATTATGATTTTGGCTCAAAAATGTCTGGAAGTAAGTCATGGAAAATTATGAACTGATCAAACCATAAGTGCGGAATTGATTTGTACATCAAACAATATGGATGACAGCAGAGAATAATTTCATTTACTTTTGAAAACTTTCCAATCAAAACCAAACCACACACAAATTTTATAGAAGTCAAGATCATAAATTGCAAATTTCACAGGATCCAAATACAGCCATTAGATAATAAAATAGTAGAGGTAGTACCTTTGGAAGGTTTGGAAGGAAGATTGCTTGGTCACCAGAGTATTCTGTTTCCTTCAACTTTTCATTAACAAAACCGAAATTGCCATCATTGTTAATAGTGTTAACAAGCTGCTCCAAACACTTGCTATTGCAGCTTTCACTTCTAGGCAATGATGTGTCAATTGATCCGCTGCCGCCACCATTATGGTCCAAACCACTTGAACAGGAATAATCATCGAGAACAAAGGAGAACAAGCCAGGCAAATCAGTGAAATTGGGACAACCTTTGTAACAATTCAAGGATTGAAGCCTGTGTCCCAAAATTGAACACCCATTTTGGTTCAATTCACAACAACCTTGGCAAAATGACAACTTTTCCTCAATGCAATGAACAATTGCTGCTTCGGAATTGCACCTGTCACATAAGAGAGAACGAAGGTGCCTCATAGATAAACAATTTGCACTGTGTACGGACACATCACAATCCATGCACAAACGTGCAGAATCTGATTTGCAATAAACAATGGCTCTTGCAACCCCACAGCACTCACATAGTGTTTCAAATTCCATGATCCTCTCAAATCTCATGCTTTATATGAATAATATAAATTAAATTAAGTGATTAATGCTAATTACAGTGGGCTCCAACATTGCACATGCTATATGAAATCATGAATTCTCTCTAACTGATCAATCAATGCTACTGAATTAAGCTCCAATGGTATTGATTCAGCTTTGTCCTTGTTATAGCTTCTAACCCTTCATTTGAACCTAAGGGGAAAAACATCAAACACCTTAACGTCACAAAAAAAACAAACTGCAAATAGAAAACAAAATCTGCGCAATTTCATTGTTAGCTTTGAATTTTATTGGTTCAATATGATGATGTCATCATAGTTACATGAATTCACTAATTAAGAGAGGAATTCGCGTACTAATTCACCATTTAAATCTGTCATAGCCCATAAATATTTAAATGTGGCGTATCGCGTACTCGTTCCCGTGCAGGAACGTAGTGTAACTATGGTCATGACATTTTAATCGTTAGCGATAAATTAATGAGAATGTGAGTGAGATTTACACTTACAAATCCAGAAACTGCTGAAATAAAGATTCAGCCAATAGCAAGGAACGCAGAAGATGAGCAAAGTGAGAGAGATAGATTGGTTGTTATTTATACACGTTCATAATTTTTCGTAGCTTTTGCAATTGTGTTACACGTGACCAAAAAATGATTGGCTAGTGAAGGTGACGTGTTACGTGACGTGTAGATTTTTTAAGGTAGAAATGTTCAGCCTCCTAATTAGGAAGGAGAAGCAGATTTTCATGCAATTATTGTGGAGAAATCAGAGAACATAGGATTATTGAACTAGCACGTGTTCTGTGTGGCTCAAGTAACTATAGTACAAGTGTGTGTTACTGTGAGATATATAAATAAATTTAATTAAGAAAATTAAATTATTTTATGTTGGAATTACTATGTAGGGTAATGTTAAATGCTATTTTTCATCCTGAATTTTCTGAGAAGTGGACGAAATACTAAATCTTGTTCTATATTTGGAGATTCAGATTCAGATTTTTTTTATTAAGCCTTGTGTGTAATTTTCTCCGTACTAAAGTGCAGTACACTTTTACTAAAAACACCTAATAGAAAGAACATTGATTTCAGTCTTACCCTCCAAAAGAAACATGTTTCATTGCGCATATAACACGTTCTTATAACTATAAACTAGCATCACGTTCTTATAACTACAAAGTAGCATCACGTTCTTTGAACAGAACGATTTCAAAAAAGAAAATTATAATTAAAAAAAAATAATAATAATACATTCTATTTTCCTGTTTGAAAAATAAATTCCTTTTATATTCTCAGCTGGAGTATAATATGCTTCGGCTTGTCTGGTATAATGCCATAATATATTGTCCCAACTTAGCAGAGTGCACTTATGATTTTTTTTTAAATTTTATTTTAGAATTTAATATTAATGCATTAACATGTACAGTATTTTATAGTTGTACAATTATATCTAATTTTTTAATGACTATGAAAATTATTTTATACTAACAATACATCAAAATTAAATTCTTCAATTTTATCTGTTTTTGACTAAGTTCTAATTGCTTATACATAGAACAAAATTTAAACTCTTTGATATTTTGTTTAATCAAATGAATGACTTGACGAATAGACTAATTTAAGTTAGTTATATAAAAATTTATCTAGCAACAATTTTTAACTTTTTTAAAATTTAATTGAATTTTTTTGAAATAATTCTTGCAATCTAACGAAATTATAAAATTATTTTTAGTGGATTAAATAACTTAAAAAATAAAGTATATTTATAATATTTATCATTTAATGATATATTTAGTTTTTAATTTTGATATTAAAATTTCATTTCGAAATAAATCAACCGAATATTTTTTGTTTCCTTAATTTCAAAAGAAAATCTATTTTGACAAACCAATCATATTTCTTAAAATACAGGAATTTGAAAATAATTAACCAAGTAAATCAAAATATATTATATTTTGGTTCCACTAACGTACCTATCTTCGATTAAAATATATTAAAAGGCCTCAAAACCATCATAGTTTTGAAATTGAAAAATAAAAATAAAACATGTTTTATTTTAATTTTTTTCCTTTTCTTAATTTTGGATCCACTTCAACGGTACCATGTCGACACTCGAACTTACTCAACCTCTTAAACTAAGACCAAGTCAGCTTAACCCTCAATATTTAGCAAGAAAACTAAGAACACAAGAGAAATGAAGCTTTGGTGGAAAGAACACTTTATTACTCAAGTGTTTGTTACAAATGACTCACACATGACTCACACACCTATTTATAGTCATTCACCTCCTCAATGAATGGTTAGAATTAAATCTAATCAACGGTCTAGATTAATCATCTAGAACCTTCATTACAAATATCTATCATACCACAATTTTCTAAATACTTCTAAATTATTCCATACTACTATTCATACTTCTATGTACATCTACACTCTTCTAGAATACTCTATGACCTTTCAGAGTCTTCTAAAACCTTCTAGGGTATTCCGAAACCTTCTAGGATATTCTAGAACGTTCCAGAACTATCTAGAGCATTTTCAAACACTCTAAAAAACTATACAAACATTGTTAAATTTAACCTTCTAAATTTATTGTGACATTCTCTCCCACCTAATGCGCAGACGTCCTCGTCGCGTTCTGTTCATGATAGCACTTTAGGTGTTCTGGAATTTGCCACAGATCTTCACGAGCTTCCCAGCTAGCTTCGGTTATCGGGAGTCCTTTCCACTTGATCAAGTATTGGATACTTGGTGGTACTCCACTTCGTCGCACAATGTGATTAGCTAAGATCTATTCGATTTCTTTATCAAATGATCTAATCATCACAGGCGGAGCACGACTCAAGTCACCTCTACTTGGTTCATCTTGGTCTTCGTGATATAGTTTAAGCATACTCACATGGAAGACCGGGTGGATCTTTATCGAGGAAGGGGATTGTACTTTGTAAGCAACTCCCCAACACGTCCAATAATCTCAAATGGCCCTTCGTATTTGCGGATTAAGCCCTTATGAACCTTGCGAAAAGCTTTGAATTGTTGTGGAAGAAGTTTAATCATTACCTTGTCTCCCACTTGATAGCTTGCATGCCTCCTCTTCTTATCTGGCCATTTCTTCATCCTCTTTACAACTTTGTCGAGGTAAGAACGAGTGACATCTCCTTGTTCTTCCCATGACTTAATCATATGATAAGTTCATGGGCTCTTTCCTGAGTAAGAGGAAGAAAGAGAGTGTGGTGTAAGTGGCTGTTGTCCGATCACAATCTCGAATGAACTCTTACCTGTGAACTCGCTCCTTTGCAGATTCTATGAGAAATGAGCAATGTCGAGGAGTTTTGTCCAATCCTTCTGATTAGCGCTTACAAAATGTCTCAAGTAACACTCGAGTAAGGCATTCACTCTCTCAGTCTGCCCATCAGTTTGAGGATGAAAGCTTGTTGAGAAATGAAGCTCCGACCCAAGGAGTTTGAACAACTTTGTCCATAGTCGTCCTGTGAAGCGTAGATCTCGATCACTAATGATGCTCTTAGAAAATTCTCAGTACTTCACCACATTCTTGAAGAATAGTCGTGCTGCTTCCTCTGCAATACAGTCAGTAGGGGCAGGTATAAAGGTAGCATACTTCAAAAATTGACCCACTACCACAAGAATAGATCCAAACCCCTCAGACTTCAGTAAGACAAAGATGAAATCTAGAGAAACACTTTCTCACGGTCGCTCTGATGGAGGCAGAGGTTCCAACAACTCACTTGGTGTCTTGTTTTCACACAAGACATATCTTCACATAGCTTTCTACTTCATCTCTCATTTGAGACCAATAATAAGAAGATTTAATGAGTGCCAAGGTCCTTAGCTGACCTTGATGACTAGCCCACTTGGTGTCGTGACATTCTCTCACTAACTTTCGTCTTAGATTTTCCCATTTAGAGACGTATAATCTTCTCCATTTGGTGTAGAGAAGGTCATCTTCTAGCCAAAATTGTTTGGTCTTATCTTCTCTAGCCAACTCTACCAACTTCTTGGCTAGTGGATCATGATGTAACCCTTCCTTGATGATGCGTATAATGTCCCCTTCGACCATGAAAATGGTTGCCATCTTGTATAGTGCTGAGATAGGCGATTTTGCTCCCATTCCAATTCAATATTGTGATTCACCTTTCTCCTAGTTAGTAGTTGTTTTGGCAATTCAGGAGGCATCACATTCTTATTTTCTTCAAGGTCTTCCTTGATTTTAGGGGGAACAACTTCTCTTTCGAACGTTGAATCCTTTTGTAATAGAGCCAAAGACATCATTTCTCCCATCTTAAAACCTTTCTTAAGTTGCATGGTCGAGAGCATTGGAATTCCTCCAGCTTTTAAGAATGTAGGGACCATGCATGGAGACCATTTCTCCATGATGCATACTATGTCGTAGTATGGCATAGGTATTATATTTGCCTTCCTTTGTAAATCAAGCCCGATGACTATTTTGAAATCGTCCACAGGTGCTACTGAAAAATCCACAAGGCCCTTTCAAGAATCAAGAGTCATCTCAACCCCTTTTGTTACTTTCTTAAAAGGTTTACCCTTGGTATTCACGGGTTTGAACCAGCCATTCTTTTCGGTGATCTTCAACCCAAACCTCTTTGTTTCATCAGGCTTGATGAAGTTGTGTGTAGCACTAATGTCGATCATAGCCATGACGAGTTTTTCATTGATAAAGACTTTGACATATATCAAACCTTTCTTTTTCTGCAGTGCTTGCCTCTTTGCCCTTCACATCATTCATGAGTTGGATAGATCTAACACACTCATTTACTTGAGTTTGAGCCTCTCATTCCTTGATGATAGATGTCAGAGTCCCTAGCTTGGGACAGTCCTTCATTTGGTGTGGTCCCTTGCACACGAAGCATCCTCCTTTGGGCATAAAAGCCTTCTTCTTTTTCTCGTACTCTTTCTTTGAATAGTATTTCTCTTCCTTTTTAGTTGAGAAACTTTTTCCTTTGTCTCCCCTACCTTTAGTAGAGCTAGGCTTGGAGGAAGACTTGGGTTTAGAGTCTCTCCTATAATACTCGGTGAGTGCTTCGGCCACCACGATGGCCTCATCGACATCCTTAACATTCCTTCTTTGTAGTTCTTGCTTTGCCTAAGGTTGGAATCCATTAATGAAGAAGAACAATGCATCCTATGATGCTAAGTTGGGGACTTGAAGCGTGAGAATAGTGAACTCTTTTACATAGTCGCTAATCATACTCTTGTACTTCAACTCCCTCAACTTCTTCCTTGCTTCATAAACCACATTTTCAGGGAAGAATTATATTTTCAAGTCCCTTTTGAAAATTTTCCATGTGGTTATTTTGTAAGTACCTTTCTCCATATCTACGCATTTTCTCCTCCACCACAAAGTAGCATCATCAGAAAGGTAGAGAGCTGTAGTGCATGCCTTTATTGCTTCTTCGACCACCCCTTGGCCTTCGAAGTACCTCTCCATTTTTCATAGGAAGTTCTCCACCTCTCGAGCGTCCCTCACCCCCTTGAACTCCTTTGGCTTTGGGAGATCAATCTTTGTCATCTCCCTTATAATGGTTGGTCGAGATTTTGCCTCCTCGAACCAAACTCAAACTTCCTCAAATAGCTTTAAAGAATTCTCAAGCTTCTCTTCAATTTGGAGCATGCTTTCTTTGAAAGCATCTAGTTCTCCTAACACGTGAGTCTCGAGGGTCTCCTTGTCATATTCTATCCTTTGGAAGCACTCATCGATAGAGGATAGAACATTCTCCAACATAGAAACTCTCTCTTCTAAGAAGTTAGAGTCTTTATCTCTAGGCTCATTTGAAGAATGAGCCTTCTTGCCTCCACATTAAGAAGGAATAGCGTCTCTTCCCTTTTGAGACTCAACATGCTCCATGGTTACACTAGAAGCCATACCCACAAACCACTTGTGCTCCCTCTCGAACCTTACTCTGATACCAAATTGTCACGGCCTTGGACACACTCCAACGCTACCGTGCCGACACTTGGACTTACTCAACCCCTTGACTTAAGACCAAGTCAGCCTAACCCTCAATATTTAGAAAGAAAGCTAAGAACACAAGAGAACACAAGAGAAAGGAAGCTTTGGTGGAAAGAACACTTTATTACTCAAGTGTTTGTTACAAATGACTCACACATGACTCACACACCTATTTATAGCCATCCACCTCCTCAATGGATGGTTAGGATTAAATCTAATCAATTGTCTAGATTAATCATCTAGAACCTTCATTACAAATAGCTATCATACCACAACTTTCTAAATATTTCTAGATTAATATTTCATACTACTATTCATACTTTTATATACATTTACACTCTTCTAGAATACTTTATGATCTTTGAGAGTCTTCTAAAACCTTCTAAGGTATTCCGGGACCTTCTAGGATGTTCTAGAATATTTTAAAACTATTTAGAGCATTCTCAAACACTCTAACAAACTATACAAACACTGTTAAATTTAACCTTCTAAAATTTATCGTGACATGAAGCACATGAGGAGTGTTCAAGATGGATAAAGGATAAATACTAAATCCATAAAAACATCTTATATTCATGTTCTAACTTCTAACCACACAAACACGCAAAGTCTTAAGTCATCTCAGCATACCACTTTCATGTAAATTGTAAACCTCATTTTTCTTACAAAGCTAATGTCAGCTTCTAACCTGGCATAGTCTCCTCCCATATTCATCCATCTCAAATGATAGTTTTAATTTTAGATTATTTTGGATTTTATAAAAATATTTATAAGATCATCAGTCATAAATAATAATTTAAAATTAAAATAAAATTTATTTTTCTAATATTTAATTTTAGTTTATTTAAAATTTTAAATTATTTTTAATTATTTTATTAACATAATTATATAAGTGGCACAATTTTATTATTTTTCCATCAAAGTGATATTATATTTTTAAAGTGATATCGATTTTATTTCATAAATCAATTCCAATACAGATTTCAATTCTAAATCAATTCACTTCTTAAAAATATAAAAAAGAATACTCTAAACACACTTCATTAGAGATACTCTTAGTTTCCTTTGTTACCATGGCTAGCTTAGCACAACACTCGGCTCTTGCTCTTATTGAACAATGGACACAAGCCTAACAAGAGTTAAACTCCACAATAATTTTAAAATTCATCGTTCACAATAAATTAATCTCTAAAATATTAATTATATCATAAAAATGTTTAAAATTAAAAAATTTTATCCCGTTAACTTTTGAACTCTTTTTCATCAATTTTTTCTTGAAAACAGGTTAGAAATTACTACAGTATGATTTTTTTTTTAATTTTGAAAACGTTTAAGATGCAAGAAGTAGTATTTCATAAATCAATTTGATGCAAATGATAAATTTTAAAGATCACTTTAAAATTTAATTCATCTAATAATTAAATCTTTCTTTTCTCTCATTCTCCGCAACTTGATTAAAGTTTTTCAGATTCCTACAATACTCCTGTAGACATAGCCATTAATAATAACAGAAAGTGTATTTAAGCATCTATACTTTTTTAATAGGACATGCTTTTTGGTCTCAACCAAACATGTATTCTTGTATGTTGTGATGAGAAAGGAAAGTCTTTTTTTTTTATCCCTTCATCCAGTCACCTGCACACTTTAGGAACATACTCAGAGGGGGTAAGAAGTTTTTCCTTTTTTAAAATTTTAAAAAATTATACTTATATATGACATATGTATTTAAGAAAACATAAAATAGGATTGATACAATTTTGGTTCTTAGTCAAAAATCAAAATTATTTTTAATTTTTTTAAAAATAGTCCCTAAATTTAAATTTTGTTTAAAATCATCATTCCTTCCATTTTTGGACAAAATACCCTTCTTTTTCTTATTTATCATCATTCTCAGTTTTCCAAGTTTTTCTCTCTTAACTGCCTCCATCACTCCAAACCCCAACATAGAGTAACAACATAGTAGCTCCCAGCTCTTCCTTCACCGCAGCTATTTCGGTTTCTTCCGCCTTGATCCCTAAGGCACCCGTTCTCGTTCCCAGGCCACACTTCCTCCTTCCAGTGCCCTACAATAAGGGTTCGACTATCGGAGAGCATCGATAACAACAACGGTGACGACAAAGACATGGTTTTCCTTAAGAATCTTAAGAAAAAATCGAAGCTAAGACACGAAGCTTTTTCCACAGGTGGTGACGGTGAATTATCTCGGGTTCTGATGAAGGACCTTCGAGCAAGACGAGTTTATTCTCTACAATTAAGTGTTGGCGCCTAGGAGGGAATTGCTAATTTAGGGTACGGGGTGAAATCGAGTTTGGAGAATAGTGGTTCTGAGAGAGAGGGTTCGAAGCTAGTGGGAGAGATTGGTAATTTGAAGAAAGCATTTTGGTGTGAGGATCAGTGAAATAAATACTGATGTTGATAAATTAAAATGAAATGCAGATGAATTCTATTAGAATTGTATAGCTAAATAAATTAGTTAGCATTAGTAGTGTAGTGAAATTCTGTTAGAAGAAGAGTTGTGAAATTTTGTTAGAGAAATTCAATTATTTAATTTTTTATTTTTTTCTTTTTGTAATTATATATAGTGTACATTATTTTTTATATTGTTATGAATGTTCATTCAATTCAATCACTGAATATTCATCACTCTCTCTCTTTCCTTTTTTAATTCTCAATTTTCTTCTCCTAATTTACTATTACTCAGATGCAATTCATTTTTTCTTTAACATCATATTTTGGTACCTTTTTACAATAAGAAGAAAGATGACATTAAATTAAAATTTGGAGAAAAGATAAAGATCAAAGATAGGAGGGTGCAAGATTAAAAAAGCAAGAATGGCGGTTCTGCCATTGCATACTTTGCCTTTCCCTCTTCTCCTTAATCATCTTCAGCCACATCACTATAACACAGAGCAGAGAACGGAAAAAGAAAAAAAAAAGAAAAAAGAAGAGAAAATAGAGAAAAACGAAAATAAGAAAGAAAAGAAAGAAGAGGAAAGAGTCACTTAAAAAAGAAAGAAAAAAGAAAGGAGATGGTGATATGGTGATGATGGAGATGTTGAAAAAAGGTATTTTGGTTCCAAGGATGATTCTAATAAAATTCAATGTTATGGATGATATTGAACGAAAAATTTTAGGGAGAATTTATATGTTTATCTTTATCTTTTATTTTTTTAAAATTATTTGTTCTTTTAATATTAATATATATAACATTCATATTAAATAAAATATTAATAATAATTTATATAATTTTATTTTAGTAATCATATTGTGTGTTTTAGATATTTTTTAAAAAAAATATTTATTTTTTTCTTAAATTTACATGGTTAAAAAAAAAGATTTTATCTTTCATTTTTTTATTGTAATTTAGTTCAACTATTGTTTTATTTTAATATTTGTATCTCGTATTTATCAAGGATATTGTGAATTTTTTTATTTATCAGGTGAGTGTATTTATATTTTTACGTTTTTGTACTTTTATTATACATTTCGTGAGTTAAATTCTAAAATGATCTAAGATTGGCGTGTGCACTAAAATCATCCCTGAGATTTCAATTGCATCAATTACGTTCATGAAATTGACACAAATGTACCACGTTAGTCTCTGACCCATTTTTCATTAATGACATGATGATATAACTTGATGATGTGGATTGTTAATGACACGTGTCACTCTATGATTTAGCCACGTGTAATGATATGATGATGTGTTTACCAATGACACATGACATACTGACGTGGATGGTTATGCCACGTGTCAGAGTGCTATTTGACCATGTGTCTGTTTGTACCACGTGTCGCAACAATATTCGTCTATGTGTCATCCATTATGTCATCATTGTAGATACACCAAATTAGTCCCTCACTTTGAGTTAAGTGACTCATTTTAGTCTTTGAAATTGAATGTCGTACACCAAACTAGTCCATTCACTAGTTTTTTCTCCTTTTTTTCTATAAATTCAAAATTATCAGTATCTTTGAATCTATTAATTTCAATTCTATTTTTTTCACATGTTATTTAAATACAAGTGCTTTTATAAAATATTTTTTCTCTTGCGGTACTCCTAACCGCCGTCTTAGAGTTGACGTGAAGATATTTCAAGCATCCCCACTACCATCTCTGACTTCTTTTGTCTAGACCGAAGAGGTCGAAGATGGTAGTGAGGGTGCTTGAAGTGCCTTCAATCTAACCCATTTACATATAACAGAAACATGTATTTCTTAAGAATAGGAAAAAATGTGTATTTTAATTCTTTATTTCTTCTTAAAAACACTTTTTTTTTATGAAAAAATGTGTATAATCAATCATATAATTCTTCTTTTATAATAACATACTTATATATTATAAAATTTACCAATATTAAATTATTATAGAAAAAAATTATATAATTAAAACTAAAATCTTAAAAATTTTTATAAAAGCACTTGTATTTAAACGATATATGAAAAAATAGAATTAAAATTAGCGCATCCAAGATATTGAAAATTTTAAATTTTTAAAAAATGAGAAAAAACTGGTGAATTGACTAGTTTGGTGGACGACATTCAATTTCAAGGACTAAAACGAGTCAGTTAATGCAAAGTGATGGACTAATTTAGTGCATCTACAATGATGACATAATAGATGATACATGGATGAATACTATTGCGACATGTGACATAAACAGACACGTGGCCAAATAACATTATGACATGTGGCACAACCATCTATATCAGCATGCCATGTGTCACTGGTCAACACATCATCATACAATTATACGTGGACAAATCATGGAGTGACACACACTAACAGCCCACGTTATCAAGTTATGTCATCACGTCGTTAATGAAAAATGGATCAGAAACTAACGTAATATACTTTTGTCAATCTTAATAACGTAATTAATGCAATTAGAATTTCAAAAATAATTTTAATACACAGTGCCAATTTCAAAAACTATTTTAAACTTTAACAGTGCCAATTTCAAAAACTATTTTAAACTTTAACTCTACATTTCGTCTACACAACACAGGATAAAAAATAATTAAACATAAAGTTTGGGTGCACTTAGGATAAAGCCAAACTGAAATTCAGTCCAATGTATGTATCTGAGATATGTTACCATTTGATTTGATTTGATTTTTTTATTTCACTTGATATTATTCAAATAATATAAAATTTTAAGATTATAAAATTTTGAATTTAGAATTTAGCAGATGGATATAACTAAAATTAACGACTTAATTTAATCAAATACAAATAAATATACGCATATTATTGTACTTGATTGATTAATTAAAAGTACTATCTAATTAATTTTTTTAAATTTTGTTAAATAAGAATATAATAAATAATACCAATATATTTATTTGTATTGTATTGAATTACATCGTTAATTTAAATTATATTTATATAAATTTTAAATTAAAAGTTTTGTTATTTTAAAATTTTAAATTATTTAAATAAAATTAGATAAAATGAAGAAATAAAAATTAATCCAACACAAAACTATCATTGACATATTAGGTCATTTTGCGATGCATTTAAAATTCTAATCGGTTAATTCGTTACTTTTTTTTCAAAATCGAATATATACACATAATTAACCATATGAGTATAATAATACGAATATGTTTATTTATTTTGAATTAAACTAAATCGTTAATTTAAATTATATTCATCAAAGTTTTAAACTAAAAGGTTTTTAATTTTAAAATTTTAAAAAATAAAATATACTTTTTGTCCTTAAAATTTGGCAAAAATTTCAAAAATATTCCTAAGTTTTATTTTGTTTCAATTTTGTCCCAAAAATTTTCGATTTGTATCAAATATATCCTCGACGGCTAAATTTTCAAAATATTTAAGATCAATCTAACAATAATGTATGAAAATTATGCTTGATTTGCTTGTATTGAGGGTTGTTCTTATGAAATTATTGTTGAATTGGTTTTAAATTTTTTGAAAAATTAGCCGTTATGGATATATTTGATGTGAATCCAAAACTTCTTGGAAAAAATTGAAACGAAATAAAACTTAAGCGTATTTTTTGAAATTTTTGTCAAACTTTCGGGATAAAAAATATACTTTACCCAATTTTAAATTATTTGAATAAAATTGGGTGAGATGAAAACATAAAAATCAAGCCAACACAACACTATCTAGAACATTATATCATCAAGTCTTGACTTGGTTTTGCACATATTTTAGATATATTTAAAATTTTAAATTGTTAATTTTTTAATTTCAAAACTTTAAATCATTATTTTTTTCAAAATCATATATATAAACATAGTTAATCATACAATTATAATAATATGAGTATGCTTATTTATATTGAATTAAACTAAATCGTTAATTTAAATTATATTCATCAAAATTTTAAATTAAAAATTTTATAATTTTAAAATTTTAAATTATTTAAAAAAACTAGATGAAATGAAAAAAATAAAATCAAATAAGATCCTAAACATATTTCGGGTGAATTTATTTTTGACTTTATTTCGGGTGTACATCATCCTAACTAGATATGTATATATGCAGATATAAAATATTTCGGATGCACTGGAAATATTTTTTTTTACTTGTAACACATTTTGGATACACATTACCCGAAATCTATGTTTAATTATTTTTATCCTGTGTATCTAAGATGTGTAATGAAAGTGTAAAAACGTAAATACATTCAGT
>NC_029774.3:18196506-18197114 GCF_000817695.3 Arachis duranensis | reverse complement strand
TATATATTGATAAACTATTTAAAAAACTAATTCAATAATTACATATTATGTCATTGTTTTTATGTAATAAAAAATATAATAAAAATTTAAAAAGTTTTATTTAAAATTCGGCTCTTCATATTAAAAAGTTTGGAACCGTCTCTGCCTACTGTCTACTTCACATAGAAATATCAAATGTCATCTATTTCAATAAAAATATTAAAAATACTTTTCTACTTAGCTATACTCTAAAAGATCATTTATAAAAAAAAATAATTATATAAAATGAATGCAATATTGTTAAATAAAAATAACGTATTTATAACGTATCAAAATTAAGTCATATAATCTACTGTCCAATAATCAAAAGACATTTTTATATAAAATAATTATAAAATTTTTCTTAGAGTATATATCCTTTTGAGTTTTTAATTTCGTTTGTCTTGATCAAACACTAGTTTGCTGCTTAGTTTTCACACACATTCCATATCAAATTATCACTAGAGCAATGTTATGAAACCATTAAAATTTATTATTTTTTATTATTATTTGGTCAACAATAATTTACCTTCATATTTATATATAGTTAAATTTATATACAAAAACATATAATTTATACTTATATTTAT
>NC_029774.3:18190745-18196474 GCF_000817695.3 Arachis duranensis | reverse complement strand
TTAATATAATTTAATTTATTTTTTAAATTTAAATATATAAATAATAATTTAATATTTATATTGACTAAATAATAACCAAAATTATTAAAAATTAGTATTTTTATTCGTAATAATATTACGAAAATATAAATTTTTAAAATTACAGTCTATTTTGTTCTGACAATATAGATTATGCATGGCACAGATTTATAAAATCAAAGTATTTTTACAAAAAAATTGTAGGTTGACAAAAGTCTCTGGTTAAGAAGACTAAGGTATCTGTAGATAAAAAAAATCAAATAATCAGATTTTTAGTTATTATTTTTATATGAAAAAGTCTAATTTTTATTAATAATTAATTTTAACATTCGTAATCTAAAATTTAAAATAATTTAACCTATATACTTTTATATTTAATTAGGTGTTAACTGTTAAGTCTATTGCACAAATAGAAATAATTAATTTTTATATTTGTTATTTAAAAATAATATTTTTTCTCTTTATATATATAAAAATATAATTAGATACTAGCATAAAAATTATACTGATAGTTATAAAATTAACTCAAAATTAATTTTTTTAAAACAATTGAATCTTGATTCTAACTTTTAATTATAACATTAGTATTCTCTCCAATATGTAATAAATATTTAAAAGAAGAGAAACAAAAATATAGATTAGAAAGATAAGCGTAAAAATTTAAAACTAAATAAAAAATAAAAAACTATGTATATAATAACAATAATAGTAATATTTTTTATTTAAATTATATTATTTTGTTAATTTTGTTTTCTATAGACGAGAAAGATAGAAAAAATAGAGAATGAAAAAAAAGAGAGAGAAAGATAAAAATGAAGAATGAAAGTGAGAATGAGAATGAGAGTGTTAATTTTGGAAGAAAGAATTTTATTTTAATTGTAAAAAAATATTAGATGACATATTTTGATTTGTCAAATTACTAATATAAAATATAAATTATATATAGAGTAAAAATAATAGAAAGAAATAGAAAAATAGAGAGAGGTAGATGAGAATTTGGGAAGGGAGTTTATTAATTTTGAAAAAGAATTTTTTTAATTTTAATAAGAGAGTGTCATGTGACACATTTGATTATTAAATTAGATAGTAATATATGATACATAATATAGGTATATTTCAATTTCAATTTTAATATTTCAATTTTAATTTTAATGCAATTAAAGAATGTCATGTTGCATATTTTGATTGTCGAATTAATAATTGGTCATTGATATTGATAATAATATATAAAATAGATAGAATGGTTGAAGGAACAAGAGAAATAGAGAAAGGAAGAGGGAGGAGGGGAGAACTCTTTAATTTTGGTAGGAAAGATTTGATTTCAATTGCAATGAGAGAGTGACATGTTACATTTTGATTGTAAAATTAGTAAAGAGGGAAGAAATCTTTAATTTTGGAGGGAAAGATTTAATTTCAATTACAATGAGAGAGTGACATGTGATATATTTTGATTGTAAAATTAGTAAGGATGGGAGGATAATTCGATTCCAATTGCAATGAAAAAGTGACATATGACATATTTTAGTTGTAAAATTAGTAAGGAGAGGAGAATTCTTTAATTTGGGAGAGAAAATTTTTATTTTAATTACAATAAAAAAATAACATGTGACACATTTTAGTTGTAAAATTAGAAATATATAATAGATAATAGATTGATGGCGGCTAGAATTTTTCTTATCACTAAATAGCTCATAAATATTTTCACCTCACACCGTTTTCTCTAATCCAAAAATTGGCATTGCTCTCCCCATGCTTTGAGCATGGTAATAGAGTTATCAGGGAAATACATCTTAAAGATAACGCATCAGATATTCCATAAATAAATGCAATTGAAAAATAAATAATTTAACAAATTGAGAGATAATCATCGTTCTTGACCATAAAAAATTTAGGCATTATTGACAATATTTAAATAGACTTTCTAATTTCTATACAGTAATTTTTACTCTATTTAAAACTTTTGGAAAGTTTTAACCAATCATTAAAGTGAAGTTTTAAAAATTATACTAAATATTTGACAGTCTACTTTAATATATATGTATATCAAAAATATTATTTAAATACTAAAATTAATCACTAAAGTCAACTACCATGTATAATTTAACTTAATTTTAATGTATTTTTGTGTGTGTATATTAAGAAAAACCACACCTTGAATTAAGAGCAAAATGAAATAAAATCAGGAGTGTTGTGAAATCATGAAATGAGTTTCTCATCTTATTTAAACTATTCAAATAAAAATGTAATTCCACTCCATTCAATTACTTTCTATTATCTATTAATCAAAACACAGTCAAGGTTAAAATTGCCATGCTCATTTTATGTATATTCAAAAAATTGCCAGAATACCAACAAATTCCTACGTATAACGAGTAACGACAGATAAGACAGTCAAGCTTCAACGATGTTAGCAATGAAACTACAAATCAACCTTGACTAATTTCTTTCTCCTTTGCTTTGCATGTATCTTCTGCATTCTTGATAAATTTTTTGGTCAAATCATCAACCTGTAGGCAGGAAATATCAGAAACCATACTACTAAAACCATGAAATCTGTGTCTCTTCACAACAACAATAAGCATATATAACTTACCTCTTTCTCCAATCTTTTTATGTCATCCTTTGGGAGGCTTGAATACAATTTCTTAATTGCATCCATTGCCTGTAAAATTAACCATATCAATAAACACAATTGCAACAAATTCTAGTACAATACCAGAATAATAATGCAAAATGATCACCTTATTAACCGGGAAAGAAAACATAACCCAGAATGTTAGGCTGAAGCCCTATTCCGTACTTTTGATATCACCATTTCTTTTTCTTTTTCTTTTTTAAAGAAAAATATAATAAACATATCCAGTCCACTCTAATACATACATTATATAACTAGGTACATAAAATTGTGGGATTTCAAGTTTTCAACATTAGTATAACCCGGTTCATCCGACACTGCAAATCAAACTTCTAAGCTTTAGAGAATGTATGAATGCCAAATAAAGCATGATGAATTCAAGTTTAAAGTGGGCCAAGTGATTCAGGTACAACGGAGAACTCTCAATACTTAACGCAGCCCTTTTCCTTAATACTTATCACTTCACTTATGCAAGTAACTGAAAATAATACAAAATACCAATCAAGAAATAGCAAAGCTTTCTATGCCACACCTTTTGTCGTGCTCTTCTAATACTTTGTCGAGCATCTTCACAAGATTTAGCAACCAACTTAGTCATGGCCTGAAACAAATGTCCAACAATAGGATATAGCAACATGTCATGTAATAAGGCGTGCAAAGCAAAAGGAATTAAGTATTATGACCTTACCTGCATGTGCTCTTTGGTCAATCTGGTCATTCAGGGGCCGAGAGGTGAATTAGTCAATTTGTTATGAGCATATTCTTTAATAGCCACTAAAATTTCCTCAGAGGCAGGAGAAACTAAATGTAAATGGACTAAATGCTTACGGTGGGATAACGGCAATTAATCTCTCACCATCTGCTTTAGGATTTAACCCCAATGGTGATGAAACAATGGCATTCTCTAATTGTTTAAGTGTCTGCAAAGTAACATTACTTCAGTATTTAGCACCTTGCAAAAATAAAACAAACATCTTCAAGGATATAAGTACCTCTGGATCATAGGGATTAACAGATAATGTTTTTGGATCCATGACTGAAACAACAGCAATCCGATTCAAAGGCATCTTAATACCACCAGTTTCTACAATAATGTGGTCCAGCATTCCTGTGGAGACATTTTCATGATTTGTGTGTACTGTGTCAACTATTTTATCACATACACGGAGATGTTTTATAAACTACCAATACAACCAATAGTATACCTGGAGAGGCCCTTCCAGTTCGTAGTTTGCTTAGTTCAGTTGATAGCGCAGCCATTGCAGCCTCCATCTGTGACATAGCACTTGCCTTGATATTAGGCCCAACATTTGGTGGAACTTCAATGGTACTGACACCGGCTTCATCCTCTAAAATGTATGGACCAATGACCATGAGCATTCAAGAAAGTAAATAATGAGCATTAAATTATGCTTGACAGTTGACATAATATATCTAGCAAGATGAATATGCAGCAGCGGATGAATATGTTTTAAGTCAAAATTATCACATACCAACTCCAAAATCACAGCCTTAAGATAGGTGATTTTTTTTATGAAAGAAGAATTTCATTAAGATGCAGAGAAGGATAATACAAACTGGGGATAAGAGTTCCTCTATATACTCATTTTCCTTTGGCATCTACAAGGGGGGAGGGCAAAAACAAAATACTGGATGTTTATTAGCTCCATCCTTTGAAACCCATATTTGCTTCACAATCTTCTTAGGTGCAACTTGCGAAGGTAGCTTGGAGGTGTGAACAAAAATGTCTCCAAAAGATGATGTAGAAGGATAACATTTCCTCTAGGGTGCTTCACACTACAAAAGACACTGCTTAGATTTCTTTTGAAAAAGAGGACAAATCCCTAGAAATGTTGTTAGGTTTTTCCCCTCCTTGAACCCAAGACACCATCCTTTTCTTCCCCAGAGATATCTTTATCAGAATGATCCCGTTTAACAAGCCTCCGCCGTTCACTTGATCAACATCAAGGTTCTCATAATCATCACAATTTGACAACATTTAAGAAGGATCTATTCCCAAACACAAGATAGGATATGACCCACCCACTTACAGAAATCTAATCCTTTGTTTACCTTTATCTAGGACCAAACTAACATGAGTCCAGTACAGACTGCATGCACCCTAAGTGTTTGTTCTGAGCTTGAACTTTCATTTAAAAGCTTATAAAATAAATAATGACAAACCAAGGCCCATCGTAGCTAGAAGTCAAAAAGTGAACTGCGCAATATAAAAACTGGTTCATAGGTTAGCAGAGATGTAGTGAAGACATACTTAACCTCCTTCCTTTAGCAAAGGATCTGCGACTTTCTATGATAAAATTAGCTGCTGGAACTGATAAATCTCTATTGTTATCAAAGATCTGAGTGTTAATTGGTGATCTGATAATGTGAGTGGCATCAAAACCCTGAAGAGCAGAGCTCCGAAGCATAAAAAAGTTCCTACAGGACAACGTACGTCTAACGTATCCAGACATCATCAGTCTTCTTCTTTCTACAATCTGCACCTCACACAAGTTGAGGTTAACCAACATGAGTACAGGAATGAGGAGTCTACAAACATCATGATCCTACACTAAAAAACTTCCAAAAAATGCCAGTAATCTAGTAACTTTTATTATTTCATCGAAGAAAGAACTAAAACAAAAATCTTGATATTGGTCTCAGCATCTAATATAAACATCTTATATCGCAACCATGAGTTTCATCATTTCAACCAAACCAGGGAATAAGACAATCCAATTGATGGGTTGCATAAAATTATCAATAACTAAAAGCTTAAGATGGAACCAAATAAACAACTAAATCTATCCAGGTTTTTACTCTTCTCTAGATCGTTAAACAAAGAAAAAGCATGTGATAATATGTGATCTAACACAACTCTGAATAATAATTTGAAATGAAAATTTTGATTGTTGTAGACCTATATTATTTGCAGAGTTACCTATGATAGTAGTCAATCCCATGGGACCCTAATGGGATTGAGGCAACCCACCCCATCCCAGCGTGCATCTGAGACGAGATCAGATGAGATATCGGTTTTTTCCAAGGTTCTGAAAATCGAACCGGTTATTGAACC
>NC_029774.3:18178945-18190715 GCF_000817695.3 Arachis duranensis | reverse complement strand
AATTCACTGGTTTACTGGTTCAACCAGTTCAACTGTGATTCAACCGAAATAACCGTTTTATAATAAAATAATAAATAAAATCAAGCTCATTCACAACTGTTTTATTTGCAAAACAAGGCCATTCACAACATGAACTAATACTAGAAAGAAAATGAAAGCTTTCATGGCCAACTAGACAGAATTGCTTGCATATTTAGAAAGGAGTAATCACCTAAATTTTGGTTCAAAAGAAACAATTTGGTTTTCAAAAGTATATACATTATTCTATCTGACATATCTCTAAAAGAAAAGAAAAGAATAAACTACTCTACTTACTAGTTACTACCATATGTCACAAAATTTGATGCCTTCTATCTACCAATATGCAACAATAACTAACAAAGGCTATCGGATCAAAGGCATACAGATCACTACGACTTAGTGAGGAATATGAAAGAATATATTCACACATCAACAAACAGAATTACGAGCATCAACAAACAAAATTTCGACATCCAATTTAAAAAAGAAACTAAAAAGTTAATTCCTAAAGTGGGTCACAAGATTTACATCCTTAATCATCACAGGGCCAACCTAAGAGAGAAGGTCCAAGCATGGTGGTAGAATCTCTTTGGAAGCAGGGCTTGAGCCATACTAAACCAATAGGAGCAGTTTTAACATGGCAATTTTTCATCTTCCGCTCAATGAACAATGTATTAAATAAACAACAGCAAAACACAATATAACAATCAAAAGGTCAAGAACACCACCAAAACAATAATTTATCAAATTAACAAGTTAATAAGATCAATTAAAACTGAAAATCAAAATAACAAGAACAATTAAAATTTTAAACTACAGCAAACCAACAAAAAAAATACCCTGGGATGGGGCAGTTCTGAAATTCAAACAGCACAGGAAGAGGGAGGAGCTTTAAAACGCGACGGAGATGGCTGAACGGAGGCGGAACAACGGCGGAACGGTGGCTGAAAGGCGGCGGAACAGAGGCTGAACAGAGGCTCGAACACGCGGCGTAGAGGGCTGAACAGAGGGCTAAGCAGCTCGCACACGGGCAGAACAAGGGTTGGCCAAAAAGGAGGCGGACGCGCGGCGAACAAGGGCGACGAGATGGAGGGCTGCTTCGGTGCTTCCTCCAAGCTGCGTTCGAGTTCTCTTCTCTGCGTTCTTCAGTGTGTTCGTTCAGAGGCCAGAGAGACGGAAGTGAGGGAGTGAGGAAGTGAGGGAGGAGCTCGATGAGAGGAAGGAGGAGAGTGGCTGAGTGAGACTGTGAGAGAGGAGAGGCCAAGAGGGTGCTGCGCCTTTTGGACTTTTGTTTAAGGGTTAGGGTTCCTCAACCAACGGCGTCGTTTTGAGCATAGGTCAGAAAACCGGTCAAGTTCCAGTTCGGTTCGACCGACCTGTTCCTGACCAGTTCGACAGTTCAACGGCGGTTTTTGAATTTCCTATTTACAACACACGTGGAATTAATGATATTTTTTACTTGAAAGAAGTATCATTTTTTCTATTCTTTACAATAGAACAAACTCTTCCAAAAAATTATACGATATAGATTTTAAAAATATTTCAAGAATCAACATAAAAACCTATACAACTATATTATACAATTGATTTATAAATTGTATGCAATCTATAAAAGTCATCACAGAAAAGCGTTTCTATCATGTGAAGAGAGACTAACTATGCTTTGCTAGAATTTTTGACCTAAAAGAGTCTTGGTATTATTACGGTTAATGATAAACTATAATTTTATGCTTTATCTTGTATTGAATTTGGTGTATTTTATCAATTTTTCTCATATTTATTCATTAAAATAGCATAATTTTATGAATTCATCCTAATTGTGCCTAATAATTAAAAACATGTTTTTTAGGCTTTTAATTTACTAAATTTAATTCACTTTGATTCCATTCGATACCTTGATATGTTTGTTTAGTGATTTCAGGCTTAGGAGGCAAGGATTGGATCAAAGAAGTGAAGAAAAAACATGCAAAAATAGAAAATTCATGAAGAAATAAAGTTTTGAAAATTTGCCGATTCCGCATACCGTGACCTAAAATTTCGCCATGTTCCGTGTACGCGTGACACGATCACACGAAGCACGTGACTTCATTAAAGAAAACGTGGCTAGCGATTTCTGGACTCACTCAAACCTAAATCCAACTCATTTCTGAAGTATTTCATGTAATTTTCAATGAGGAACATGGTGGGAGCAATTAGGTTTAGTTAAGAATCATGTTTTAAGGTATTTTTTAAATAGAGAAACTCTCTCTTCTCTCTAAAATTATGTTAGATTTAGGTTAATTTCATCTTAGATTTAGGTTTTGATCTTACTTTGATTTAATTTTTCTTGCAATTTCTTATTACTACATCCTTACCCTTTTAGCTTTACTTGTTATTTCCTTTATTTTGTTGATTTATGCTTATGAACTCTTGTTAATCTTGGTTTCTATTAATTCAATTTGATGTCTTTATGTTAATTGATATTTAATTTAGTTGTTATTATTATTATTTTGCATTTGGTAGCTTTAGATTTTACTATTATTGCAATTTGTGATATTTTTTCTTTTATGTATATTAAGTGTTTGATGAAATGCCTCTTTTAATTTGAGGGTAGACTTTTATACTCTTGACTTGGATTGGTAACTTGGAGGCTCTTGAATTATCAAAATCTAATGTTGATTGGTAATTGAAGGTCGCTAGTTGGCTTGAATTCCATAAAGCTAATATTTGATTAGGACTTGTGGACTAGAGTCATTATTGATCACTTGACTTTCCTTCAATTGTTAGAGGATAACTAAGTGAGAGAAACTATATTTACCATCACAATTGAGGATGATAATGAGGATCGAAATTTCAATTTTCAACCCTTGTTAATACCTTTCTTAGTTGTTAGCTTTACTTTCTTGCTCATCAATCTAAAAAATTCGAAAAATACCTCATAACCAATAATATGCACACTTCCCTGCAATTCCTTGAGAGACGACCCGATGTTTAAATACTCTCGGTTTTTATTGGTTTGACTTAAGTGACAAACAAAATTAAACTTTGATTGATGGTTGATTGTTGGTTTGAATCTATACTTCAACAGAAATATTTTGTGAAAATTCCTAACCGATGATTTCCCTCCGTCAGTCAACGTGTTCAACCATAACCAACGTGAGTCATATACTCTCACCACAGCCATATTGTCACACAAAAAGTCTAAATTATGTAGAGCCATGCAAAGCATAGCACAAGGGAGTGATGAGGAGAATGAGGGGGTGATACAATTGGAAGAGAAAGACATTAGGAAAGGGATACAAACGTGCATCAATAGTCTTATTGGAGGACTTTTTGCGAAAAAATCTTTTTCAGCTGGAACTACGGAGAATGCTCTGCGGGTGATATGGGGACGTCTAGAGGGCTTTCGCGTGATTGCGATTGGTTACAACCAATTTCAATTTTCTTTAAAAGAGAGGTAGATGCCATGAGAATTGAAAAGGGAGATCCTTGGTTGTTTAAAGATTTTGCGTTGCATGTTCAACGCTGGATGGAGGAGGTAAAGATAGAAGATCAAGTGTTCACAAGCCTACCAGTGTGGATCCAATTCTGGGGCTTGCCAGAAAGCTACAAAACCATGGAAGTGGCTCGAAAATTAGGTGAAGGGATAGGTAGGGTGAAGGAGGTAGGTTTCTTTGATGTGCGTGGAAGAGAATTAAGGATTATAAAAGCAAGAGTGGAGGTTGACCAACTCGAAGGGTGAAGGACATATTGCAAGTGGCTGGTCCAGATAAACAAATCCTGCTGGAGGTGGTTATCCGATATGAAAGGCTAGGATTTGTGTGCACTTATTGTGCCAAAACAAGGCATGATCATAAAACTTTCTTACAATTCATGGAGGATTCGAAGCTGAACATTGTAAAAAAGGATAGGATTGGTGAATGGCTGAAGGCCGATCAAATTGGTGCAAGGGTGGAGGATAAAGAGAGCGGTAGAAACTTGGGAGAGGAAGGAAGCCACAAGGCAGCAACTGCCGGAGAAAGAAACCCACACCAGATTGCTTAATCAAAAGCCTTAGGAGACTTAAGGTGAAAGGGAAAGCTAAAGGAAGTGATCTTGGGAGGGGCTCTAAGATGAATGATGATTGGAATGCAAAAGAAAATGTGTCGCTTGAAGAAAATTCTCTTCTTTTCTTTGACAACCAAAGGAGCCCAGGTTTTCAGAATCAAAATGATAGGAAGGCTGAAAGGACTGCTGGTTTATTGTCAGAAACTTGGTCGAACAACACCAGAAAGAGTTGCAGGTGAAGATCAACAGAATTTGCTTGAAAAGATAATTAACTCATACTTGGAGATGGTAGAGGGTGCCAACTGTTCATTGGCACCCAAATCACCATGAGAATTCTCACATGGAACTATCGGAGTTTGAGGAGACCCTTGACAGTTCACAACTTGAAAAGGATTTGTCAATCCCAATCCCCTGAGGTGATTTTTCTATGGGAAACAAAAAATCAACCTCGATTGGTGGAAAGGAAGATCAGGTCATGTGGGTACAGTAGCTGAAAAATTGTAGAACCATCTGAGCTGGCTGGAGGAATAGTTTTGGTATGGAAAGAGCACATTGAGGTGAGAATTGAAGCACATACTGAATACTTTGTGGAGGCAATTGTTAAGGATAATTGTCACAACCTAGAATGGAGACTATTTGGTGTATATAACATAAATGAAGTAATAAGAGTGAGACAGTTCCAGGAGTTAACTTCACTAATTCAACATTCTTATGAAAGAGTGGTAATTTTTTAGGAGATTTTAATGCTATTAGGAATCAGTGAGAAAAGGAGGGTGGGAATCCTCGATTTGAGGTCTCAATTGAAAATTTTAACTCCTTTATTGATGATAATATTCTATTTGATTTGGGGATGTTGGGCTGTCCTTACACGTGGACCAATAAAAGAGGAGGAGATGAACTGATTAGAGAGAGGTTGGATCGTGTGATGGTCGATATGCAGTGGAGAGAACAATACAGGTTGGTTGTGGTGAGAAGACTATCTGAGAATGGATCCGATCATTCTCCCCTTTTGCTAGATTCTGACCCACTCACATGAAAAAGTAAAAGGCAGTTTAAATTTCAGAAGCGATGGTGTGAGAAGGAGGAGGCTAGGCAGCTGATTTTTGGAGGTTGGGGGATGGAAATTCAGGGGTCGCCCATGTTTATATTGGCACAAAAGCTCAAATTACGCAGAAACATATTGGTTATTTGGCACTAGCAACATAAGTCAAATTCCAAAAGAGAAATTGAGGAGCTAACTTTCAAACTAGAGGAGTAGAAAGCCAAGGGTACCTATGGAGGTCCTGAAATAAACGCATTGAAAAATAGATTGGAAGAAGCTTACAAAGCAGAGGAAAGTTACTAGAGAGAGAAGTCGAGATGCAATTGGCTCAAGGATGTGGATCGTAATACAAAATTCTTTCACCAAAAGTTCCAAGCTAGAAACCGGAAGAATAAATCTGGGGACTAGTTGGGGCGGATGGTACTCTAGCCACTAATTCGGAAAACATTGCCAAGGTAGCTGAGGACTATTTTAAACAGCTTTTTTCCTCGGCAAAAAGTGTTAATCCGAGTATGATTTTTGAGGATTTCAATCCTTCGATTACAGCTCACATGAACCGAAAGTTGTTGAGATCGGTTAATATTGAAGAAACCAAGAGGGCAGTATTTAGTGTTTGTGCCTGGAGCTCCCTGGGGAGCGATGGATTTACGGTGAAGTTCTTCCAATTCTATTGGGATATTGTTGGCAGAGATGTGTTTAAAGCAGCTTGCAATTTTTTTGGTAGGGGAAGAATCTTGAAAAGTTTTAACCACATTCAGATTTGCTTAATCCCTAATATTCTAGATGCTAGAGATATGACACAAGTCAGGCCTATTAGTCTTTCATCAGGTTTTTTATAAGATTATTTCTAAAATACTGGTGCATAGATGACGATCTTTCATGAATAATGAAGTGAGTGTGAATCAAAGTGCATCTGTAAAGGACAAGCTCATTTTTGATAATATACTAATAGCTCATAAATGCATGCATCACCTAAAAACTAAAAGGAGTGGATTGCAGAATGAAATGGCAATTAAATTAGATATGAGTAAAGCCTATGATCAAGTTGAATGGAGCTTCCTATGGTTTATTATGACAAAGATGGGTTTTTATGATAGATGGATTTCTTGGATTCGAGAGTTGGTCACAACTGTTTCTTACTCGGTTCTTATGAAAGGTCAACCTTTTGGTTATTTTAAATCAACCTTTATCACCCTATCTATTTCTTTTTTGCGCAGAAGGACATTCCTTCTTGCTAACACAAGGCACATCAAAACAGGGTTATTCAAGGCATCAGGATTCATAGAAGGTGTCCAGCTATTAACCATCTTCTCTTTGCATACGACTCTATTTTATTTAGTAAGGCATCTCTAGAATCATACAATGCTATATTAGGACTCCTAGAAACGTATGAAAGAATTAGTGGACAGAAAGTCAATCTCAACAAATTTGTACTTTTTTTCAACCAGAACACTACAGTCCCCTTACGATTACAACTAGCTAATAGGCTTGGTATTCAGCATATATGGATACAAGATAAGTATCTGGGTCTCCCATCCATCATTCAATGATCCAAAAAGGCTACTTTTTGGAGCTGTTAAAAGTAAAGTTAAGAAAAAGTTACAAGCTTGGAAGAAGAATTTATTGTCAGCAAGAAGAAGATATGTGCTTATTAAGGCAGTGAGGGAAACAATTCCTGTGTATACTTTATCATATTTCAAACTCTCAGAAATACTTCTGGATGAAATACATAGGATGTTTACGCAATTTTGGTTGGGAAAACGAAGAATAGAGAAGAAGATGGCATGAATCAGCTAGGACAAAATGACCAGACAAAAGAGAGAAGGTGGTTTTGGCCTCAAGGATCTGAAGGCTCAGAATTTGGCACTTCTAGATAAACAGTTTTGGCGGATAAATACCAATCCTAATTCTTTACTGGCTTGCATTTTAAAGGCTAAATATTTTCGGTATACATCACCATTGACAGCAAAAAAAGGTGTACATTCTTCTTGGAGCTGGCAGAGCTTACTAGAAGGAAGGAAGATAGTGGAGAAGGGGCTTAGATGGAGTATAGGAATTGGTGGATCAGTTCGTATTTGGAAATGATAAAAGTTGGAACCTGGAGCTGATAAACGAAGTTTTTTCCCCTAACATAACTACTCGAATTTGTGCCATTCCTTTTAATGGAGATGGAATTGACAAGATCCCTTGGGCCTAGAACATAAATGCGCAATATGATGTAGCCTCTGGATATCAAATTGCATATGCTTTCTCTCATGGCCCAATAGAGCAATTTTCGCAGGCAATGCATAACCCAGCAATCTGGCGAAGACTATGGAGCCTGAAAATTCCACACAAGATTCAGCTATTTTTATGGAGGTCTATCCATGAAAACTTCCTGTTCTTAAATTGCTATATTAACGATTTTCAACAACTTTACCGGTTTGTCTAAGATGTGGTGTGGAAGAAGAGACCATCTGTCACTATCTTATACATTGCAATGCTGCGAATGAGGTTTGGGGTTTGTCTACATTGACATCGACAGCATTGAACTAACCCATGAGTTCCTTTGAAGAGTGGTGGAAACAGATGATAGTTTCAAATGAAATCAGAAGAGAAGGTGACCGAAAACTGATATTATGTGCTATAGGAGTTTATAGAAATCAAGAAATCGAGAGATCTTCGAAGAAACAAAAATAACGCCTCAGGAGACCTTCAACCTAGCGATGAGACTTCAGCAAGAACTTTGGCCCAATTAAAATGTCTACCGTTATTACTTCCCTTATCTTTACTAAATGATTTTCTGTTTTTCTTTAAGTAATTTTCTTTTCTTTAAATAGTCCAGAGCTATGTCTTATGGGAGAACCCCATCTCTTGTTTTTTGTCCCATTTTGAACAGTATATTTTCTATCCATTATATGAAGTACAATAACAATCTCTTTGAAAAAAAAAAATCTATAAACACCATCACATTTATCATCGTTGTCAACTATAGCAATTGTAAACCAACCATCATCAACTTAAATTCATTATATTTTTATGGTTAAGGAGACATTCAAGTAAAATAAAAATACTATCAAAATCTAATTAAGTAACTCTAAAATCAATAATAAGTAATCAAAGTTCTCTCTCAATACACCTCTACTCGCCGAAGCCTTCACTTCAACTATCAATCCTGAAAGTCCAGTTCACTCATTTGCTGCCCTCAAAGCACCAATAAAATCCTATGTAGGAGGAGCAATTTGAAGTTCTTTCACAGAAATGAGAGGATTTCTTTCTTTGAGTTAAAATCAAACATTACTCATCATTAAAGCAGTTTCTTTCAGAATATAAATATACATAAAACTGAGAATAAAGCAAATCAACCATGTAAAACTTCTATAACATTGTTCCACACAATCTCTTCCAACTGTTACGGGGCGGATTGCCCTCACACCATAGACCAAAACCATAAAATTCAACAAACAAATGTATCCCAAAACCAATGACATTGGCTTGACAATTTTCAAGGTTACTTTTTGCCCGATCAATGTTGCATCTGTAAGAAAAACGAACTACCTCATAATTTCCTACATCATGGTTGCCAATTCCCATGAAACTGTACCTATTCAGGGAACTATGCATCTTTTTTAATATATAATTAAAGCAAATCAAAGAGACATGAATTTTAATCTCTCATATTTCAAATCAAAGATTAATATTCATGTCGGTTTCATTATTAGGAATTTTCTAAATAAATTAAAAAAATAATAGGAAGAAGGAGGTGGTCAACATATCTGGAGGGAGAGAGGAGGCAGCTCCAGCGACCTGTTACGTTACTTCGAATCGAATCTTAGCCCGCCTCACTTTCTTAACAGGGAGCGGCGACGATAGCAGTGCAGCAGTGGCTGCAGCCGCAATGGCGGGAGCGACGAAAACGGCGGCGATAGAGCGACCAACGCAACGCAAGGAGTTCATGCAGTCTTTGAACGTTGTTGGTGGTGGCCAACGCTGGTGGAGGGGCTAACAGAGGTGGTTTATGATAGAGAGAGAGGGAGTGACGGAGAGAGAGAGAAGGTTAGAGAGAGAGAGAGTAGTTCGAAAATGAGGGGGGAGAAGATTCGCGGTTTAAATTTAGGGCAAGATTATCGTCGGATTTACCGCGCATAAATCCGACGGTAATGCTTTGCGAATGACCAAAACGCAACGTTGCACTAATTCGAATTACCGGCGGATAACTGCCGATAAATCCGACAGTAATGATCGCGCCAATTTTTCTTTTTTTCCCCCTCCAATAATTACCGACGAATTTACCATCGGAAAACCGAATCCGACGGTAATCTTTTTATCCGACGGTAATCTTTTTATCCGACGAATTTATTGCCAAATCCGCCGCTAAATCCGCTGTTAATGTCCGACACTAAATCCATTGTTAATGTCCAACACTAAATCCAATGGTAAATCTTGTAGTGTATTATCTAATCAATTCACAGAACCTATCCAACCAGAGTAGAGATGGCAAAACTCCCTGAAACGCGGAGATCCCGCATGGACTGCTGCAAATGGGGACCCGAAGACGGCGAATTTTTTCCGTGTGATGGGAACGGGGGTTAAAATTCCCCCGAGGCAGACGTGGGTACTCGAGCAGGATCCCCGCCCTGTTTTGCTAATCCCCGAATTATTAAATTTATTTAAATACCTGTAATAATTTATTTCTAATATAAATTTTTTTTGTCATTTCACATACCATATATATATTGAAAAACCTAACCTTAATTTCAAAAGTGTCTTCCCTTCTCTCCATAACACTAACACTGCGTCGTCCCACTCTCCAGTCACCCCAGAAGGCCAGAAATCGCAAATCCCAATTTCCCATAGCGTCACAACCATACCCCTCGCCACTCCTGCTCAGTGCTCATCGTGTCATCACCCCCTCGCCGTCTCATTGTCTCTGATCGCGGCGTCCTTTCCCCTTTTCACCGCTGCATGACTGTGTCCTTATATGTTGTAATAATGTTTTTTTTTTTCATTAGAACTTTCATATAATAATCAATATAGGAAGAAGGGGAATGGGACCCCGCGGAGAATGGGGATCCACTAGGAATGGGGATAGGGGAAATATTCTCCCACGTCAGGGGTTGGGGCGGGGAGGAGGAATCTAAGGGCGGGGACAGAGAGTGGGAAGGTATTTCCCGCCTCCATCTTGCTCCGTTGCCATCCCTAAACCAGAGCATCTATATACATATCTCTAAAAAAACAACAACGATCAACATAGAATAAATCAAGAGTAAATAGCCATTTTGGCACCCAAAAGATTCTGATCTTGATAAAAATGGACCCTAATATTTTCTTTTAACAAAATGAATCCCAAAATATATATTCCGTTTGACAAAATGACCCAAATGTTAAGTCAACCGTTAATTTATCCAGTCAATCGTTAAATTTTTATGAAATTACTAAATTACCCTTGTTTTGTTAAATGACATATATTTTCATTCCCTCTCTCCTCTCTCTCCAAATATATGATGACCTTACCGAGGTTGTAGAAGTGGCTGTCGGAGAGCTTCTTGGTGTGGCAGATAAGCTCGGATTTGAGGTGGGACTCGCCAATGCGGAGGCAATCCTTTACTTTCAGGACAATGGCTTCCACCAGGTTTGTGTTCTGCTGCATATATCCATTCTTCACTGCGAAGAATTTGGGGTGTGTAAAAACTACGCTCTCAAACTTTATGAAGGATTGGGAGGCGAGGAGGAGGCGAATAGGTCTTTGCTGCCACAGTAGAAAAAGGAAACATTGGAGTGACGGGTGAAGGACTCCTTTAAGTACACATGGATGAAAATATTAGCTGTTGACTTGATGTTAGTGACATTTTGTCAAACGAATCACATATTTGGGGGTTCATTTTGTCAAAAGAAAATATTAAGAGTCTGTTTTGTCAAAATCAGAATATTTTAGGTGCCAAAATGGCTATTCACTCATAAATCAATATAGAATAAACAGTAACATCAACCCCTAGATAACTTTTTCGTTCATTGTATAATGATGTATTAGAACTTATAACATTGAAAATAGAAGAGCAACTTTTCTAGAATCAAATGAAGCTGCACGCTTATATCTTCTCCAACTGTTACTTGGTAAATCATGTGACTTCTCACTGACTGGTTTATCTGTTAATTGAGATATGAAAGTTCAAAAATATACAGAAATCACCTGTCTAGTCGGTGTTGGACAATACAAGCACACAAACACACTTGGTGGCTTAAACATCACAAAAAGGACCAAGATAAAAACATGGAAACTATGTGTTACCAAACTATGGAGGCTTCTCAATGTGATTAATCAGGAAATGCATAAGGATTATAAGCAACTTATAATTTTCCTCATGTTCAGATCAACCAAGTGTAATTATCAGAGTGTTTAATATGTTTGATTAAATGCAAATGGAATGATGCAAAACCAACCTATCCATATTTACCACCTTGCAAAAGTTAAATATATGGTTAATCAATACTCTATAGTACATGTCAGTATCATCCAGATCCAATCAGTCAAAAACACGTTTCAATAATAAAAAGCTCACCTCAACAGAGAAGAGAAGCCACGGGCTCACAGCTGACGGCACGCAGAGAAGCGAGCTCACGCCGAAGCACAGCAGTGAAGGCAACCCACTGCGGAGGAGGACGACACGAGGAGCACGGCGAGAGGCTCGGCAACGAAGCGGC
>NC_029774.3:18170570-18176233 GCF_000817695.3 Arachis duranensis | reverse complement strand
ATAAATATGATTTTTTTTGTAGAAAAGCAATAATAAAAGTTATTAATTAAGTTAATTACATAATAAAAAATTATGAATAATTTTTTAAATAATAATAAAAAATAAGAACACTATTTTCACATATTACAAAATGTATGAAAAAAATTTAGACAATAAATCAATACTCAATAAATTATACATTAACTCTTTTAAAAAATTAAATTATATGTTAGATATTATTATTTGTGTACTAATGTGTGTGTATTATGGATTGTTAAGTTATAATTAATTTCTAACTCAATATTTGATAATTTAAATTTAAATTATAAAATTATTAAATGCTGAATATTTTGTACCTAATTAATTTTATTTTTGTTATTAAAATCTTAAAAAATGTGAGTTGTTAATCAATTCTAAATTTTTTTCATCAATTAGAATTAATTTTAAAATAAAAAATTATTTTGTACATCATATTATAAGATAATGTAGTCATTCATTTTTTTTAATGGCAATTATTGCCAAATAAAATATATAAAAATGAAAAAATATATTTATTAATCTAAAAATAATAATTTATTTTTCAATAGAATAAATTATATATTGAATAATAAAAGTTGTGTTTTGGTAATATTACCAAGAAATATTAATCAATCTAATAGCTTTTGTAATGACATAAGTTTATAAGTTTAGAAACTTGAAAATCATGTCATAAAATATAAAATTTTAACCGATAACAACGTTGATCATATTGTTTGACTTCCTAAATGAATATGATACCAATAAATAAAAATGTCACAGGTCGAGAACTAATTCTCCACGGATTGAAGCTCCATTTATTAAGGGTTCGCCGCTGGCTAATGAGTTGTTACATACAGAAGGTGGAATTCGAAACTTTAATACTTACTTAGGTAGGAAACTCTAATACTTACTTAAGTAAACGAGTGAGATGACCACTCAACCAATTCAAATCAGTTAAGACAAATACTAATTATTTTTAATATTTTTAACATTAAAAATAATTAAAATTTAATTTTAATTATAATTTTGTAAAATATTTACAGTAATAATTATTATATATATTTTTTGTTTAATCTCTTTTAATAAAAAAATTTATATATTTTTATTAATTCTTCTGTACAGTGTACACAGAAATATACACTAGTTGATATAATTTTCGACAATAAAATATTCTGGTAGTGAATTACAAAAGACATACTATATATAAGTTTCTTTTCTCTGTCTTCTTTGGCCAGATCAAACTCGGCGTTCTTTGCGTTTATATTGTGTTGGGCATTGTATAGCTCGGTTCTCAATGTGGGAACTCCGACCTCCACGGGGATTAATGCTTCTGACCCATAGACTAATTTGAAGGGCGTTTTGCTCGTGGTGGTTTGTACTATTGTGTTGTAGCTCCATAATATTTCTAGGATTAGCTCTGCCCATTCTCCCTTTGTATTATCAAACTTTTTCTTTATTGCTTGCAATATAACTTGGTTAGTAGCTTCGGCTTGCCCATTGGTTTGTGGGTGTTCGACCGAGCTAAAATGATGCTGAATATTAAAGTTTTTTAGAAATAAGCCGAGCTTATTATCTGTAAATTGTCTATCATTGTCTGATATTATTTTTCTTGGTATACCAAATCGGCATATGATTTTTTCCATATAAAAGATCGTACCTTTTCAGCTGTTATTCTTACTAATGGCTGTGCTTCTATCCATTTTGAGAAATAGTCTATTGATATTAAAAGAAATTTTACCTGACTTGGTGCTATTGGAAATGGGCCAAGAATATCAGGCCCCCATCTGTGGAAAGGCCAGCTTACCTCCATACTGTGTAATACTTCGGCAAGCTTTGTAGAGATGGCTGCGTGCTTTTGACATTTGTCACATGTCTTGACTTTTGTTATGCAATCCATTTTCATGGTTGGCCAATAGTATCCTGTTCGGACGATCTTTGCGGCGAGAGCTCGTCCTCCGATGTGGTTCCCACATACACCCTCATGAACTTCGTCCATCACCTCTTTTGCCTCATCTTTATTTAGGCATTTTAGCAATGGTTGAGAGTAACCGCGCTTGTATAGTTCTCCTACTATGTTTGTGTAGAGACTTGCTTTTCGTCTGAAGTGTTGTGGGTTGAGTTTGTCTCTGGGTATGATACCTACATTGATGTACTCAAGGAAAGGTGTTCTCCAGTCACAAAGGTGGTTAATGCTTGTTATAGATAATAGTTCAATGCTGGGTTTTTTAAGTGTGAGTTGTGATAATGCTGATGTCTGTGTGTCCGCCCTAGTGGCAGCAAGTTTGGATAATATGTCTGCTCTAACATTCTTTTCTCTATGCACATGTAGTATAATGAATGAACTAAACTTTGAAATGAGATCCTTTGCTATGAGCCAATATCGCTCTAGCAAGGGATCTTTTACCTGAAACTCTCCTCAGATTTATTGGACCACCAAGAGGGAATCGCAATGTGCTGTCAGGCTTTGTACTTGGAGGTTCAGGGCGAGCTTGAGTCCTGCTATGAGGGCCTCATACTCAGCCTGATTGTTGCTTGCCGGGAAGTAGAACTGGAGGGATTGCTCGGATACCACCTTGTCCCCTTCTTTTAGGATTATCCCAGCTCCGCTCCCTCCTCGGCTGGACGCCCCATCAACATGTAACTCCCAGGGTTTATTGTGCTCATCCGGGGTCAGTTCTGATATGAAGTCTGCGAGGATCTTTGCTTTCAATGCCGACCTTGGTTGAAATTGGATATCGAACTCCGAGAGCTCGATAGACCATTTGGTCAGACGTCCGGCCAGTTCTGGTTTTGTCAGTATTTGTCTTAATGGTTGGTTCGTCCTCACTATTATTGTGTGACTTTGGAAGTAGTGCCTGAGTCTTCTTGCTGTTATTACTAGTGCTAAAGCTAGCTGTTCTATTCTCGGATACCTTTGTTCCGTTGGTTGTATGACTCTACTGACGAAGTATACTGGCTGTTGTATTTTTCCTGTCTCAATGACAAGAGCCGAGCTGATAGAATAATTAGAAACAGACAAAGATAAGTATAAAGGTTTACCAACTTCTGGTCTTTACAGCACAGGTGGTGATGATAGAATGGTTTTGAGCTTGGCGAACGCGTTCTCGCACTCTTCTGTCCATTAAAATTTCTTATTCTTTGATATTATTTGGAAGAAATGGTATGATCGGCTTGACACTACCGGCAAGAACCGAGATAGTGCCGCTACCTTTCCTGCCAATTGTTGTACCTCTTTTATTGTTTTACGGCTCGCCATGTTAAGTATTGCCTCACATTTTTCAGGGTTTGCTTCAATTCCTCGTGAGGTTAGCATGAATCCAAGGAATTTGTCTCCTTGTACCCCGAAGGCACATTTCTCTGGGTTGAGTCTCATATTGTATGCTCAGATTTGTTCAAATATCTCCCTGAGGTCGTCGCAGTGTGACTTTTCTTGAGTGGTCTTTGCGACCATATCATCCACATAGATTTTCATGTTCCGACCTATTTGATGACGGAACACTTTGTCCATCAGTCGTTGGTAGGTTGCACCTGCATTCTTTAGACCAAATGGCATTACTCTATAACAAAAATTTCCATGTTCAGTTATAAATGCCGTCTTGCTTTGGTCTTCTGGATGCATGAGGATCTGGTTGTGACCAGAGTATGTATCCATGAAGCTCAAGCTTTTGAAACCTGATGCATTGTCTATGAGTTTATCAATGCATGGTAAAGGATAAGCATCTTTAGGGTATGCCTTGTTTAAATCTGTAAAGTCGACGCACATGCGCCATTTACCTGAGTTTTTTCTTACCATTATCATGTTTGAGAGCCATGTGGTGAAGCGGATTTCTTTGATGAAGTTAGCTTTAAGGAGCTTTCCGGTTTCTTCTAGAACTGCCTTTGATTTTTTTGCCCCGAGATTCTTCTTCTTTTGAGCTATAGGTCGGCTTGTTCTGTCGGTGGCGAGCTTGTGGCAGATAATGTTTGGATTGATACCTGGCATGTCCGCTGGGGTCCAGGCAAATAAGTCGGTGTTGTCTTGTAGCACTTTTATGAGCTCCAATCTTTCTTTTCCTTGTAGTGCTTGACCGATGTAGGTAACCTGTTCCGGTGTTGATGTCAGCGGAACTTTCTGGAGCTCATCTGTTAGTTGAGGCCTTTCTTGGGTGTCTCCTCGGGGGTCAAGCTCGGCTAGGGATAGTACCTCGTTTGTGCTGTGAATTGCCTTGACTTCTTGTTGATATCTCTGTCTTGTTTCCGACCCCTTCAGACTTGTGATGTAACATTGCCTAGCTTGTTGGCGGTTTGAGCAGAGTGTCGCTATCTTGCCGTCTTGTGCCTGAAACTTAACACATAGGTGATAAGTGGATACCACTGCCTTGAACATGTTCAGAGCAGGTCTTCCGAGAATAATGTTGTAAGGATTGGGGCAGTCAACTATGAAATATTGTACATCAAGGGTTTGTGACAATGGGGTTTCTCCCATTGTAGTTTTTAGCCATATGTAACCTTTAATCAGGACCCTTTCTCCGGAGAATCCGACTAATTCTCCGGACGAGAGTTGCACGAGTTTTTCAGATATTTTTATTTTCAGAAAAGTAGAGTAAAAGAGAACATTTGCACTACTACCTGGGTCCAAGAGGACTTTTCTTACCAGTAGTTCGCCGGTTTGGATGGAGATTACCACTGGATCATCTAAGTTCGGTGCGGCCGAGCATATATCTGTCTGGTTGAAAGTGATTTCAAGGTCGGGCTCATACTCAATTCTCAGCTGTACTGTTCCTTCAATTGCTAGCATCGCACGGTAGCTTTGTTTTCGTGCCGAGCTTGTCTCGACTCTCCCAGCAAATCCTCCGGATATGCAGTTTATGATCCCTTTTGGTGGGATATTGTTTGACCATTTGTTGTCTTCCTTGTTGCCCGAAGTTTATTGACATTCTTCTCGGTCCCTGCCGTTTTCTTTGTGCTTCCTTCCTTCGATATATTTGTCCAAGAGGCCTTGTCGAGCTAATCTCTCTAACAGATCCTTTGCTATCATGCATTCATCAGTTGTATGTCCGTATTTTTTATGGAAAGCACAGTTTTTGCTTCTGTCTACAAATCGCTGGTCTTGGTAGTTCCCTGCTCTTGCTGGAGGTTTTATGATTTTAGCATTAAGTATCTCTTTAATTAACTTTTTCCTTTTTGTGTTGAACCTGGTGTAGTTGTCAACTTTTGGGGTGAGCTTGAATGGCTTCCTAGAGTCTTTGTTATTTGCCGACCTTGTGGTTCTGTCTTCTTCCTTCCTAGGTTGCCTTCTTTCCGTCCTTTCGACTTTGCAGAGCTCCTCACTCTCCATCTGTCCAGCTGCCCTTTCCTGGAATTCTTCTAACGTCTTCGGCTTAGTGATCGCGATCGTTTCCCTAAATTTTCTAGGCCGAAGACCGGCCTTAAGGGCATGTAGGTGCACGGCAGGGTCCAAATCCAGTATCTTCATGGTTGCTTATGCAAATCTGGTCATGTAGTCTTTCAAGCTTTCTTGTGGACCTTGACGGATGGTGCCGTGGTAGTCTGATCTGTGTACGTATATCCGTGCTGCTGCGAAATAGTCGATGAAGGATTTTGCCAGCTCCTCAAACGAGGAGATTGATCCTGCAGGTAATTTTGAGAACCAGAGTAATGCAGCGCCGTCAAGGTAAGTAGGGAAA
>NC_029774.3:18166733-18170549 GCF_000817695.3 Arachis duranensis | reverse complement strand
GCAAAGTACGTGCTCATTGTTAGGGCCGTTAAAAAACATCATGGATTAAAATTTCTTAATGTGAGCCCGGGGGTCACCAATCCCCTTATATGGCTCGAGAGAGGAAGGTAGTGTGAAGTTCTTCGACATCTGATAATTGATGATTTCTTCAGAGAAATGATTGTCTAAGGTCAGCTTCTCCTTTGGCGGGTTAACGCTTAACATGTATGCGCTTCCTTTGACTGAGCCCTTGGAACCATTTTCCTCATTTTTGTTGGTGCTGTTTTGAGTAGATAGTTCCGCAAGTCTTCTGACTTCAGCTTGTAGATCGGTCATCTGGGCTAAAAGGTCGGCTTGAGTGAGTTGGTTGACTCTGTTATCGACCATGCAGGAAGATTGAGGAACCCTGCGTCAAAGAGAAACACAAAATGCAAATATTGAAGAAAATAGTAGGGTTAGAGTAACTCTCGGGTCTCACCGTGGGCGCCAAATGTTCCGTTCTAGGCGAGCCGAGGCTGATGGCTTCTTGAACAGTCACTCAATCCCTGAGTTGAGTAATACGTCGTTTGGGAATTGTTGCAAGTAAACCTCGATGCTCTGGAACACGGTGGCGGGAGCACCTGCAAAAAGGACTCCGACGCTCAAGTAAGTATGTGAATAATGAGAGACGAAAGTATTAAACTGAAAAGAGTTATGTGACCTATCCTTCTCGGGATGATGTGGTGTGGCTTTATAGACGAGTGATGTATCATCTTCGTACGTTTGTTCCGATATCTTTAGCTTGGGTAGTGTATTCTGTTATAACGTATAGGAGATAATGCGTGACTTGTGGGAGGTTTAGTCAAGTTCGTGATTTTAGTCCTGGTTGTTTGCTTCCGGATTTTTAGGTTGGTTATTGATTCTGATATCGTTCCCGAGCTTAGCGGGACCCATCCCTCCAGGAAATAAAAGGTAGTTACATCCACTAAGCTAACTTACCTATTACTAATATATATGCAAATTAAAATACATATTAATATCTTTCAGTAAATAATTTACTTTTATTTAATTTATTTTAATTTTAATTATAAGCTCACTCATTTTTAAGTTAATTATATTTTTATTTAATAGTAATTATAAATTCACTTATTATTTTTTTATAATTATATAATATATATTAATATTTTTTTTCAATAAATACTTGTAGTATATAATAGTATAATAGATATAAACTAATTAATAAATTATTAAAATTCGAAAATAATACTTATTTTAATATAAAAACAAAATAAAAATATTTATGATAGAGTAAAATTAACAAAATTCTTATTGTTTCTGTTCCATATTGTTTAGAATAGCTAGATATTTTTAAAATATTAGTAAAAATATGTATTTTAAATTTTTAATTCTAAATTTTTTACTATATTTTGTTTTTTATTTATATAGGACTGGATTAACTGGTTCAACCAGTTACCCATCGATTGAACTAATGATCCAATGACCCAATAACTTGACCTGTTCGATTACCGGTTTGATTTTGACAACTATGGTTATATCTCTATGCACGGGAGGTAGATTTAAACATGATGATTCTTATCTTTATTTTGAATTGATTGTTTTGGTTATTTTTTTATATTTTTGAATTTGAGGAATAATTCAGACGAAAATAATGCTATTGATGATAACAAAAGAAATACGGTATTAATTCCTTTGTTTGATGATTATAGAAATCGTTTTATGATGCTTCAACTACTTATTGAAGAAGACACACAAGAACTAATAGAATTACCAATTAACGATAATGCACCAAATGTTTGGTGCACTTTGAAACCGTTGCTGCCAGTTAAGAACTATATCGAGGAGAAAGATAAAGAAGAGGACACCAACAGATTGGCCGGTCAAAAAGTTAATTATTGTTCTGTTTGTATAGAAGAGTTTAAGAACGGGGAGTTGATTCAACTTTTTGGAGTTTGTGCTCATGAGTTCCATTCAACTTGTATAAAGTCTTGGTTGCAACCTGGAAAAACTAATTGTCCAATTTGTTGTGCAGATTTAGAATTTTAGATACATTTGTTCATTGATCAAAAGTAGTATAGTTGTTAGTAATCTTATTAATTAGTTCTAGTTCTTGGTGAGAATCAAACTCGATATTTTGTGAAAAGATAATGTTAGGTAACTAATAATTTCTTTGAACAATATGAACAACCACGAATTAAATTAAAATACATTACACTTTTAAATTATCTACCTAAATTTTAGTATTAGAATAATTATTCGTACATCTAATAAAATGAACATCTGATATATCTATTATTAATATTATTTGGTATTTTTATTATCTACCTATACTTTTTCTTTGTAAAATGTTAGTTTATTTACATTTTTTATCCATTGAATTTGTCACATCAAACACGAAATGTTAAAAAATATTAGTTTATTGTATTTTTTACCAATTATATTTGGGATCTTTTTAAAATAAATAAAAAAGTATATTTAATCTTTCAATTAATTTTTTAATTTTTTACTGTTTTGAACATTATGTAATTATGTTGCAAATAGCTATAGCTCAAGCACTAACTATAAATAAGGGAAAAGCAACTATAACGAAGTTGCTGTAGGGATGGCAAAATTTTTCGAGATGCGGGAATCTCTGTGGGGACCGCCTCAAATAAGGATCTGATTATGGGGAATTTTTTCTGTGGGGATGGGATGAGGGACAAAATTTTCCTGAGGTAGGAACGGAGACTCGAGTGGGGATTCCCGCCCCATTCTTGCAAATCCTCGAAGTTCATAAATTTATTGAATTGTCCTTTAATTCTTATATATGTTTTTTAGTCACAGAAACACAAAACTCCTAATCCTCATTTGCATAACTCTTCTTCAATTCAGAAATCTCTAACGGAGCAATATTCCCCACGGCGAAAGACGGGGACGGAAAATAAATCTGGAGGCGGGAATGGGGAGCAGGGAGGCATCACCCGCCCCCGCCCTGCCCCATTAACATCCCTAAGCTACTGGAACGCAATAAAACAATAACGTAGTTGTTGGCAGCGTAATAATGTGATAATGAGTTTAATGCTGGTATATCCATTGTATATGTATTATTATAACGTTTTAATTTTAATATTATATACTCGTATTATTCTATTTATATGGTTAATTAAATATTCGATTTAAAAAAAATAATGATTTTAATAATAAAAATAAATATACTCATATTATTGTACTCATATAATTAATTATAAATATTATCTAATTAATTTATTAAATTTTTTAAATATAAATATAAATATTAGATGACTATCTAATAACTACAAGAATCATATATTTAACAAAAACAAGCTATATAATTATTCCTTGTTATATAATAGTCCTAAGTCTGTACCCAGTATATTAAATATTGTGTATATAGGTACATATTTTTGTAAATATTATATTTAAATAATTTATAAAAAAAAATCCATTAGATAGATAATAGTAGTCATTACATAGGTTGGCATCGTTGACGGCTTGACGCCCAAACGGGGGAAACGAAAGTTTAGAAGGGAAAAAAAAAGAAAAAAATTGTGGAGAAAAGAATTGGGGTTTTCCGTTGAAGAAGCGTGAATGGCGATGGAGCAAGAAAGAAGGTCCTAGATTTTTATCTGATCCATATTCAATACAATTCTTTTTCCTGCAAGGTACCTACTCTCAGATCGAAGGGAAAAAGAGGGTTCTTTCTTCTGAGTTGTTGTTTCTGCCATGGCGGAGAGCTCGAAGGAGGAGTTATTGGAGCTCATCAAGCGCCTCACTCTCAAGATTTCCGACCTCTTCTCCTCTTCCCTCAACAACCTTGTACTCTCTCTCTCTCTCTCTGAT